>NC_143194.1:23496060-23799090 GCF_051530095.1 Phoenix dactylifera
TCTATTGTTTAGGAGGCGGACGACGCCGTCGAGTAGCGGAGTAGACGAATGGAGCGATCTGGAATCGACGGTGGAGGGGAAGTCGACGAGGCGACCGAGGGCGGAGATGATGCCGTTGGAGGCGGAGATCGAGGAGTTTTTCGCGACGGCGGAGAGAGACGAGCGGCAGCGGTTCGCGGCCAAGTAAGTCTTCCCTAACGCCTTCCTCGCGGCTCGCTCTAGCATACCACTGGCCGGAGATTCTAGCCTGAGCTTCCCTTTCTCTTCTTTCTCGCCGTCGCAGGTATAACTACGACGTCGTCATCGACGTGCCGCTGGAGGGTCGGTACGAGTGGCTCCCATTAATCCCATGAAGAAAAAAGAAAAAAGAATTTCAGAAGGAAAAAGAAAAAGGAAAAAACGAAATCGTAAATTTCGTTTCCTTTTTTGTCTAATTTTCAAAATTAATGTACAGTTCTCGTAGCTGCCGCCCCCTCTCCCTCCTTACTTGTTTTCTTCTTTGCTAAAAATGCTTCGCTCTAAAAATTTCGTCCATTTCCTCTCTCCTCTCTCTCTTCAGCGTTTCAGTGTCCTTTTTTCTTTATATTTCTCTTTAAATAAGATTTTTATTCTGAACACTGTTAGATTTTCATCGGACGGTTGTTTAATTTTTCTTTTTGCCATTTATTGTTGCTGTTATTATTATTATTTTTTGGATGCATCGACCTTTTGTGGAGGAAACCAGTCGGCGTGGTTGATGATGGGAATGGGATATGGCTCGAGGCCGGCCAGGACCCAGGAGGAGGAGGAAGGGGGGTGGCGGTGACGCGACGCCGGGATGGTGAGCTGACCCAGGGCCGGGCCTTAGGGGAACGGGGAAGTGGCGTGGAAGAAGACTGCACGTGGTGAGAGATGCGGTGGTCCTCCACCTCTAGCCCTCTCCAGAAACTTAAATAACTAGCTTTTTAAATTTATTTTATTAGATTTTTCTTTTCATGAATATTCTTCTAAAATTTAAATTTACAAAAATGTTCTCTTAAAAATTATATTTATTTTCATATCCTCAAAAAAAAATATTTTGTGAGGATATGAAAATAAAATAAAATTTTAAAATTTACTTTGTTATTCTCCATTACAATCGTCTTATAAATATTTTTTTTTTTGCACACATATTCATTGAGAGTATTTTAGTCGTTTTAATTTGAAATCGTTAATTTTTTTTTAACAACGTTAGATGCTATGGGTACATATGCAAAAATAAGAATAAAAAAGAGTAAAAAATAAAATAAATATTTTACGAGGATATACATGTAAAAATTAATTTTGGAAGAGTATTCATACAAAATTCAATATTTAAGAGAATATTCATGCCAAAAAAATTATATATATATATATATATATATATATATATATATATATATATATATATATATATATATATATATATATATATATATATATATATATATATATATATATTTGAAAAGCTTTGGGCATAGATCCTATTTCTTCTTCACGCATCTCCTCACTAAATAAATAAATAAATAAGCCCTTTAACCTATTGTTTCTATGTATTGTCGATGTTAGATGGCAGTGTTGCTATTTTCATTCTTTTTCTTTCTTTTCCATACATGTTTATATGTTAATAAATAAATAAAGATAATACAATAATCTTTTAACTTATATTCCAGTTTTTTAAATCCTTTTCAGGATTTTGGTTGGCTTTCTGGATATGTTTTGAATTTTGAATCTTTATCTCATGCACCAAAAAAATATATTTATCTCTAGCCATACGTTCTAAAATGTAGAACTTGTGGCCCTACCTCACAAGACCATTTTTATGGGATGAAATTCCATTTTGCTTTGCTCCTTAGACATTCTCTAGCACACCTTTGAATATTTTACATATTCTCAAATTAGTCTGGAGCTATTGCATCCCTAATGTCATTAGCTATTAAAGGATAAAAGAGGAGGAAATAGGTAAAATGACAATGCTACCATCAAATCAACGATATATCATAAAAGCTGCAATTATAAGCCATTAGTTGTATATGTGTTGGTTCAATCCTATAGAAATAGTTTGAATGATAATATATTATATGCAGTATTATTTTCTACAAAGTAGATAGGGAACATTTGATGATATCCGATGCTTCACGTTTATCGCTTCCCAATGAGTTGTGGTGTGTGGGCTGTGGTGCGAAATGCGGAGTTGTGTCGAATTTTAGCAGTTGGTCCTCCACGAGTCCAGCAAGGAGGGGAGACAATAATGAGTATGCTATATAAATTAGAGAAATGATGAAGATAACGATAATAATAATTATTATTCTTATCGTTGTTGTCACTGTGATAACTATTATCACCATTACTATTATTTAATATGTGATAAAACGTATGGGAACAAGGAAATGGAGCAATTACCATGCCTCCAACCTGAGATCGTGAGTCACGAGTCGCAGCAACCGTTACATACTCATAGAAAACTCTTTTCCACATGCATGTAAGGCACTTTAACATAATACCATATATAAGCAGTAGAATAAATTTAAATAATAACGTTCAAATTTCAAATTAAATAACTAATTTAAAATTTCAAGTGTCACAAAATCAATAATATTCTAAATTCTTGCATTAATTGCACCAAAAAAATCTAGTCTAATTACTCAGCCTTGATAAATCTCTAAGTCAAACTAGTTCTCCGGATCTATAAAAATAGTAGAATATAGAATAATGAGCTAGACAACTCAGTAAGCAATGAACGTTTTAGCTAGATAAATTAAGTAATAAAATAATAATAATAATAATAATAAACTAAAAATAAGCATGCAAAGTATATCAATATAAATCCGAATCTAAATATTATCTAGTCATTTCAAATTTTAAATTTTATTTATAAATCAATTTCTTTCAAAAATATTAAGTTTATCTCAATAGCCATAAACTACGACTATATTTATACCACGTGGCTAGACCAAAATATGAGCTTAGTAATAATCAAAGTGCCAACGTATAGTCCTCACTTACAGGGTATCGATATACTAAGGTATAACCCTAGGGCCCAAAACAGATCGGATATGAATTGGATATTGATATATCCATATTTGTATCCATATTTTTTTAATGAATATGGATATTAAATAGATATCAAAATTAATATCCATACTTGTTCTAAATGGATACGGATACGAAATAAATATTAAACATATCCAAATTTTGTTATCCAAATACAAATATAAATTGGATATTTTTCAGATATTAATCAAATTTGAGCAAAATTTCATGATAAAACTTGCAATAAAGACATCATCATAAGAGAAAGATTTAATTAAAAAAAATAATTTTAACAAGTATTTATCAATAATAAAATCTAATAATGCTATAAAGATTAAGGTTGCTCGTCACCGAAGTAGATAGGATTTATGGTGCCTCCAAGACATCTCACGACTGTTGTTGGTTGCAATCGTCGAATGAAAATTAGAAAGTGGACGAAATGAGTGGCAGAGTCATGAATGCAAAGAATGTTTCAAGTGATGACAGAGTGAAAGGGGGGAATTCGGGACTGGATCAGAGTGGGTTTGATCTAATGGAGCCGGGCATGCTTGGGGACAATAAGGTGGCTAGGTGGTTGCAGTAAGGATTGTTGTAGTGCATGAACATGGTAGGGATGATTCATTGAGGTCGATGTCAATGCTAAGGTTGGTGGTGCTGCACCTTTCTCTTTTCTGAAAAAATAAAAGGAGAAGTGCATGGGATGTGGGGTTTAGCCGCCCGGGACATCTTATCAAAACGAAATGCAATATGGCCTTAGAAAACCATGCACTTGATTGACACATCTTTGATGAAACCTTATCCAGTCCTAAACTTATAATTAGCAAAAAAGTGTAATATATCTTCTTGGCCCACAATGGATTCAATATTTCACTTATTTATGGTGAAAAAATATGTCACTTATAGTATGCCAATGTTCTCGGATGGTTTACATTAAAGAAATATTTTTTGTGGATCAAAGGAGGTTCGAGGAGTGCCGGCGGCAACCATCCTCTTCTTCGAGACATCTGGATAATGACGAGGAATGGAAGGACCTTTCAGACTAAGCATATATTCCGTGAAGCCAATGAGGCTGTAGATTGGATAGTTGCCTATATGGCCAGTTATGCGGATAGTACCTTATGGGCTGGGAATGGAGAGCTGCTCCAAGCACTTCGAGATATTTTGTTTTCTAATTTTGTTGGGCACATTCGTAATCATCAGATATGAGTCCACTGTTCTAGAAAAAAAAAATTATGAGATTTAAAAAACACAGGTTTAAAAGAATGTAGACTTATTTCGCCGGCTCACATTACAATAAAATAAATCATACTTCCTCCAAAATTACATTACATTTCAAGGATTTGCAATTATGATATCTTGCCGTCGGTAGTCATATGATGCAGTGCACACTTTATGACATAATGCATGCAAGCTTTGATGAAAAGATGCAAATTTGGATGGGGCTATCTAACGGAACAGGGACGCATCATACCACCGCTTCTCCGAGAAGTAAGTAACACCCCATCTCTCCCTTTCGTTCTCTCTTCTTCCCTTCGCCGCACGCTTCCCAGGCTCCATATCCGGAGGCTCTCATCGAAGGGTTTTCAGCACCACCGCCTTCGAAGCTTCCTCTGAATCGCCGTCTCTCCAAGCCACTTCCTCTCCCCATCCTCTCTCTCCCCCTCCCCTCTTCTCTCCTCCCAGCCAGCGACGGCTTCTTCCCACGGACGAACGGGGTCTCTCCCAGGGACGACCCGCGACGGCGAGGGCGTCCTCCCTAGGATTTCAAGATCCACCTCACAGTGAAAGGAGGAGAGGATCTTGATGCGCTGGTCTCAGCCACGGTACCTTGAACCATGGGAGGTTCTTGCTTCTTTGTTACTTTTATTTTTAGTATTTTCGTTTCAATTCCATCGCAGCTTCTATTGTTTTAACGATCCCCCGGCAAATTGATTGCTCGAGTGCAAATTCCTTTCTTCTTCTTCTTCTTCTTTTCTTTTTTCTTTTTCTCCCTATGTGCGTCAAAGCCATGAAAAGGCGTCTCTGCCACTAAGATGGTAGCAGGATGGTAAGGGCCAATAACTCTACCTGAGTTGTCCAGATTCGAAACGCACGGACGTCGATTATATCAGGAGATCGAATGCCCCACGTCCGGACGATTCGATGATGGATATGCTTTCCTTCCACTTGTATCAAGATGGTGCTGGGATGGCGTACGAGGCAGTGAGCCTAGTAAGACGAGTCCACAGGTCGGGAAAGGCACACGAAAATCTACGACCCGTATCGAACATGTCCTTGTGGAAGGAGCGTCCAGTGGGAGCTATGCGGATGGGCTGGTCCCTCCCCGTCTTCCTATTAACCACCAAAAAAATAATAATAATAAAAAGAAGGGCATGTCTCTTCCCACGCCACACGTGCCCCGTAGGCAGTATTACCCTGGTTTTTTTTAATAGAATAGCATTTTCCTTGTTAACAGGGAGCTCCTTGATACCGATTGACCCGAGTCCGACCCGTTACCAACCGTAGGCGCACGCTAGAATCTGTCAAGAAGCGCGGGAAAAGATGTTTCTCCGCTAGGGCTACGAAGAGGCCTCCTTTCCCAGAGAAAGGTGGAACGACGGACAGATCATGGATCCCAACGACGGCGATGATGATGAGGAGGAGTTCGGGCTCTCTCGAAACTATTTCCTCGCCAAAGAGACCGGCTCCGGCTCCGGGAGGAAGTCCGCCCGCAAGCTCTCCGACATTGCTCTTGTCGACGAACAGGTAATGGGAAAAAATCCCCACGATAAAGCTCTCTTTGTATTTAATCTTTGTTTCTTGTTTCTTTTGAGATATGTACGTTATTAGTTCTACCGTTTAGTGATTAGAATTTGATTTCTTGTCGTGCATCAGTTGAGATAAGTCTTGAAATGGGTAGGAGTGGCTTTTGACGGACGGGATTTAATCCAGAGGGTTTGGAACGATGTGCCATAGTTTCTTGATTTTTAATTCGAAAAGGACCTCAATTTGAACTGGAGCGGTGTTGATGTTGATCTTGTGATGGGTAAATATGATAAGACTGATGGAGTTATTTGTTCAAACCTTTCTGGAATCACAGTGGAATGCATTTCATTGGTGTTTTAATATTAGGGATGGTATCCCACTTCACTAAAAAAAAGGGAAAAAAATTAGGAACAGCGCCATTTTTTTGCTGAACTAAATCATGTTTCATCAATTTCATGAAAGATGTGATCTTTTGGTTGGAAATGAATACCTTCTGCTAATGTTATGATTTTAGCATCAGTTGCACTCGTCACATATGTGTTACACCATTGTTGGTCTATTAGATAAGACTTCCTGTTTTGAACTGAATCATGGTTTAAAAGTTGAATTCATTGATGTCTCATAGATGCCTTTCTATTAGTTTAGGGTGGGGATATAGGGTCGGTGGAATTGTAGCATTTGGTTGTATTGAAAAAAAATGAGGCAGGGGAGGAGGAGGAGGAATTGAAGCATTTGGAATTGCCTAGCCCCAAAGCTTATGGTAGCCTATTTGTAGAGGAGTTCAGCAACATATTTTCCAACATTAAGTAGTCCCCAATTGCTTACCCTTAGCCAATACATCTTGTATATAATTTTTCTTTGTTCATTTTTCACAGAAAATTTCTTCACAAAGGATGCTCTAACTTACAACAGTTATTGTCCAACATATATGGAATTTCAATTTTGTGTGGTGTGACATGTAAAACTGCTTTTCTAGAGGTTAAAAATGTTGAATTTAATTGCTGCTATATTATCTCGACATGCTGGTCTGCTGGATGATTTGCAAGTCATTTTTTTTTTAGGTGAATCAAACTTGTCCTTTCCTAAGCAGCTGAAATTAATATGCCACAATTTTTGCAATGGTGCCATAGCCACCTCAGTGTTTGAAGTTTTGGTGTAAAATTCTTGGCTATTATATAAATACTTGCTCTTTTCCTTGTTTTGGATGTGATCATTGTGACCTCTCGTTTCTTTTATGTTATAATTGTATCAATGTTTTATGCCAGGTTTTGAGAGCAGCAGTGCCTGAAATTGTACCGAAACATGAGAAAGAGATAGCATCTTTGGTAAAAAGTTACAAAGACTTGTATTCTAAGTGGCTATTTGAGCTGAGGTATGTGCACTTCTATTTGTAAAGTAAATGATATTTAAAATGGTTTGTTTCACTAGCATCAGTAACCTGTTTTCTCACCATTACTCATTATTTCTTTACCAATAATTAGATATTGAAGGTTGTCTGCATGTAATATAATATGTATTCTATGGGTGCAGAGTGTGTATGATATTGCTAAACAATAGTTTTTCAAAGGAATATCCAGAGTAATCCTTTATGCCACAACACATTTGAGCCTACATAGGAGTGTTTATATGTTTTTCAATCACCATGAATGCAGAAATCTAGTAGTCATTTCTGCATTCATAAGGTATAATTCCCCTTCCGACATTTCACTTTCTCTTGCTGTGTAAACGAATTGTTTGCTTCCATATCCATTCAGTGTGGGGATTACATAATTGTTTGACCTTCAAGGTGAAGTAACTAGTCTGATAGGCTTCCCTATCTTATCACAATTCTTATGAGTGTGCTTGGGATTTTATTTAAAGTGGGAAGAATTATCATTTATTTTAGAGGAAGTGGGAGACAAAGAGGTTAGGTTTTTTATTATTTTTTTTTTAATTTTTTGAGGAGGGGGGGGGGGGTGTAGTCCTAAATGCTATTATGCCCATGAAGCAAATGTTGGCTTGATAAGTATTGAGGTCGAAGCAACATTCTAGGCATAAATTAGCTTGCAACCTTCTATGATGCATTGTTAAACATTTGCAAGACGTTAAATAAGGAGCACTATGCATCTATGTTACTTGGACTTTCTTGCGTCGGTTGAGCTGTCGATTTTTGGGTGGTGTTGGCGTCTTAACATATGGCTTTGGTTCCATATTATAATTTCCCTTGTCAATTTGTAAAATATCATGTGAGAGTACTTTTTTTTTCCCTTATCACAGGTGCGGCTTTGGCCTCTTAATGTATGGTTTTGGTTCTAAGAAGATTTTGCTTGAAGATTTTGCTTCATCAGCATTAACAGATTTTGGAGTAGTTGTAATCAATGGCTATCTTCCATCGGTCAACATAAAACAAGTATTGTCCTCTACCAGTACATATGCTAATAATTCATGTATTTTTGCGATCCAATATCTTATAATTTATATGTTTTTTTTTCTCTGGTGAATTAGATGGAAGACATAATTTTTCTTCTCATAAACCTCTAACTCAATCCCTCCCCTCAAACCCTTAGATTTCTCCAAGGATTCATGGTTATGATTGTGAAATCTTTACTCCTTTTCCTAAAAGAATTAATATTTATCAATCTATGAAGTGGTATTGGTGCAGGACCTAACTTAAGAGGACAACTTTATATGACTTGGGATGATGGTTACTTTTATTCCTGCAGCTGATTTGGTTTGGATTGTCTTATGTTCTGCAACCACCTCCATCAGTAAACATATTGGAACTTCTCTGATGCAAACCATGTGATATTTTTGGAGATTTTGTTTGGAAGGCATAACCCTAAAGCTAGTTACTCATTCAAGTGTCTAATAAGCATGGGTTTTCATATATGAGTTGTCGAAGGTTCCATTCAGATTTTCAATATAGTAAATAAAGATGGTTCTCCCTCATATACAAGTTCCTCCTTCGTAATTTTCTCTGTATTCTCACTGTGCGTTGTTTCACAAATGTTCCGTTATTGATATGTCCATGTGATAAGCATCCATGGAATATGTTTCGATGATGCAATTGTTTCACATAATGAACTATGTAATTCATCTTCAAAAAACAGTTAACTATTTAATTAGATTTGACAGAGTGGTACAGAGCAATTGTTATTGGTACTCTTGAATAGAAATGCTTAGTTAGACAACATAACCATTTTTCTTTACTTAGGTAAGTCTGAGCATTTTACGCACTTTCATGTTCAGCAGATTTATGGACTTAAATTTTGTATTTATTGGTTACTTATCCATTGTGCGTTTACGTCTTGCTTCAGTAATTTGGACTTTAGTCTGTGGAAATGCTTATTTCACTTGGATTACAATGGAAATTCAAAAGCATTAAGCATTATAGATAAGTTGATAAGTATGGATTCAGTCTCACTTTTGCCTTAGTTATCATGGCTTACTTAGTGATGCATCTTTGCTGCAATATTATGAATATTCTCATTCTTTAAGAGCAGAAATATACTTCATTATCGCCATGGATCATATCTTGACAGAATACAAATGAATTTTATTACATGGGAAGCTCCCGGGGAATGTGGTGGTGTATGGGGAGGGGTTGGAGTGAGTGAAATGAGATCTGTTATATTTTATTGTTGTATGAAAAGGTTCTCTCCTTGAAAATAAGCTCTGAGAGCGCCATTGGCTGCCTACTCATGACCTGCATGCTAAACCCAATAGTTTTAGTTCAGCTCAGTACCTTAAAATTAAGCTACTCTATGTGCAATGTCATTGCTTAGAGATTTTACTTTATAATTCGTTGATAATAAAAATTTTGATATGCCTTATGGCTAGAAATAATGAATTGAAATAGATAGAAATTATAATACTCTTTCGACCATTTTCTTCTTGTAGGTTGTGATTACTGTAGCTGAAGTTCTATGGGACCAATTAAAAGCCAAATGTAAAGGTTTTACAGGGAGCAAGCCCAAAATTCAACATCCTTCTATTTCCCAGTCCACAGAAGATCTTCTGTCATTTCTTGGTGGGCAACTTCCAAATGAGAATGACTGCTTTGTTTGCGTTGTCATTCACAATATCGATGGACCTGCTTTGCGAGACTCTGAATCACAACAATATCTTGCTCGAATTGCATGCTGTTCCCATGTCCGTATGATTGCATCTATTGACCATGTCAATGCGGCTTTATGTAAGTATTTTGTTGTTTAAGTATTTTATGTTGTATCTGTTAGTTTCCATCTTTTCAGCAGCTAATTTCTTAACATGACTAATAATGCCTTCATTGTCTCGAGTAATTGAACTTGCATTTCAACCTATGTTATACTTTTCTAGATTTTAATTTTGTGATAATTAATAATCTTCTAATTATCTGAATTTGTTTGGTTTCTATGTATTATTGGAATTACTTGGAGTTAAAGCTTCTATGCATATTCTTTTAGAATTTTCATATATGAGATGGTACAAAGGCTGAAATTCTATTAATTATGTGAGGCTGGCTTGAAACTAAGTGCAATGTTTTCGTTCTCACCAGAATTTTAACTGTGATAATCAATTCAAATTTGCTTACATTTATAAGTTGGTCAAATAAACCTGTGTTTGACGGCGACATGTACGCCATGCTTGACCCATGATAATGGGCTGCTATTTTCTTTTGCCATGCATTTCAGATTTTGCAACAGCAAGTCTTTTTTTCATGATGTATCTCAAGGACAAGTAACCTTAAGATGCTTCAATTAGTATTGTATTAGCATGGCTATCTTTAATTAGGAACCTTGATTTGGATGTTTAATTAGTCAATATGATGAGCAAAACCATTAATTATCCATGGACTAACTATGTGGAGTTCTTATTATTGTCATTTTTTGATGATGGTTTGTTTAATCTTAACAAGGAATCAACTATGTGGAGTAAGACACAAGTCATCAAGCAAATAAGCAATGATGCAGATATAATTTTGTTCCAGAATTTGCAAGCAAAAAAATGTCATTCACATGACAACTCATAGATGATTAAAGCACTAAACCATCTTAAGTTTCTTGTAACTTCCTTGGCTCATCACCAGTTTGAGCCTTTGGAATCTATTTGGTAACATAAGCTTTCTTATTGCTGCGAAGGCTCCTTGTGGTTTTGCTATATACTTATGGACCACTATTCTTCTATACAGAACTCAATTACCCATAAAATATCTTTTAAATTCATTTCTGGCAAGTTCTTCATGAGTTCATTGAAAGAGATGTTCGTTGTCTGCTTTGGAGCTCACACCACCATGTCGCTATTAACATTGACATGAGATTTAACAAGTGAACACGTAGACCAGCTTGTTCTTGTTTTATAGTTGATTAATTTGTCATTGATATTGACAATTATTGGAAATTGTTCGCCAGCAAATACTTCAGATTACATTTTCTTATCGGGCAATCTTTTTGTCGTATGTTCGCAGTGTGGGACAAGAAGATGGTCCACACACAGTTCAACTGGTGCTGGTATCATGTCCCAACCTTTGCACCTTACAAGGCAGAAGGTGTCTTTCTTCCTTTGATTCTTGCTAGTGGAGGCAATGCCCAGACAACAAAAACGGCATTAGTCATCCTGCAGAGTTTGACACCAAATGCCCAAAGTGTGTTCAAAATTCTTGCAGAGTATCAGTTGGCCAATGAAAAAGAGGAAGGCAAGTATGGTAATTTTTACACCATGCCTCACTTTTAGCTGCCAGCTTCTTAGATGAGCTTCCATTTTCAGGTATGCCTGTTAACACTCTATATACCAAGTGTCGCGAGCGTTTTCTTGTCAGCAGCCAAGTTACATTGAATTCCCATCTCACTGAGTTCAAAGATCATGAACTAGTGAAAACAAGAAGGCATTCTGATGGCCAAGATTGTCTCTATATTCCTCTTGCCTCTGAAGCACTCGAGAAGCTGTTGCAGGAATTGGTTTGAGCAATTGCCTTTGTGCCGACAGCATGCAGTTTATTTTGGTTTCTCTTAGAATTAATTGGTGTTGCATTGGTTTATTTATTTGATTTATGATCTTGTGGTGGCCTAATATATTGATCCGTGGGGTCTGTGAAATCGAGTCACCATTTAAGTTTCTTCATTTAACTCTAATTTACTGTACAATGTCATGGACATGTTCAATGTAGATCTGAAGTTTAGTCAGATCTATTTTTATCAGCATTATGCTGCATGTATTTGATCAATGGGAAATGTGTGACTTTGAGCTGGTATAAACTACCAAGTGGAATTCGATATTTGTGTCAAGTGTTTCTCTTCTTTCCTTTTTTTTTAATCAAGTCTTCTTGACAATTGGTCTAGTTGAAGCATATTGTTGTGGCTTGAGCACATCATGGTCTTCTGAGCAGGAAATATTAAAAAAAAATGAATTATTTGAGGACATGTTGGAGAATAAGTAAATACTTTAGGGAGGATCCGAAGACTGCTTATTCTTTAACGATTTACATGGCAGTCGTAGCATGTTAGGAGGTGTTTTCCTCTGAGTCTACATCAGAGGTGTGCCTGAAATATGCTAAAGTTTAAGGCTGCCATGTACTAATTCGTTGGTTACTAAATATGTTACTCTAAAGAAAGAACAAACCTTAGCATTTTATTAATGAAAGTCTGCTAAGCTGATCTTAATTGTCTCTTGTATCCATCTAGCCAACACATAAGTAAATCTCTCTATCATATCTTGCCTGACCATTAGCTCAAGAAATGGGTGCACAAAACTGAAGGTACATCTAATCATCACCGTAGAGGCGCTTTTTTAGCTAGAAAGAATCATCACCACCATCATTATTATTCTTTGAAATAAAGGAGCACGGTTTAAACAATGGTCGTTACAAGGATGGGGCAGCACCTACAATGGCCTTGCGTGTGCGAGGGCCCAATCTTAAGATGGGCATGTAGACTTGTCCAGAGTTGACTTTTTGTTTAGAGTTGACTTTTTTTTTCTGTTTATAGTATTTATAACTTATTCTTTATACTTAATTTGGACATATCTAGATATACTTTGTATAAATGTAGAAGATCTATGATGTCATGATGATGTTCTTATAAGCCATTGCATACCATTATAATGATACTAACGGCTGTTATATTACATGAAGAAAATATTTTTTTCTTAAAATATTTTTAAAATAATTAATGAAAAACTTGATACCCATTGCCTCAAAACAGTCAATCCAACCCCCCCCCCCCCCCCCCCCCCCCCCAAAAAAAAATATAAATCACTCGATGCAGCATTATAGCTTTTGACTGCTATTGACCATGAGATTATGGATAATGCCATCATTTCCTATAGATATTTTGAGAAGTAATGAAGATAAATTTTTTTTTGCTGCAATAGATGATTCATACATTTTTAGTATGAATACATAAAAAAAAGAGTAAAAAAACAGCAAATCTCGAAGTGCTTTAGGCAATTTTCTCTTCCTAACCCACATGGTCCTCCGAGTGATCGGCCACATCTGAGGTTATCCAATTCAGCTCTATTAGTTTCTCTATAAATATGCTCGGCTTGGAAGGTAATATCGCTGGCCTGAATATAGCAGAGCAAAGGGCGAAGGAATAATTTTAGCAGTCAAGAGCACAAGGGGCTAATTTTAGTTGATTCTGTCCGCGACCATCGATTGAGTGATGCTGAGACGAACACAAATGATTGGCATTTTGTTATTTTTTTTGCTGTGGAGGCACAGTTCTCCAAAAAGGAAAGAAAAAAAAAAAGCACAGAGGGACTCCAATCTATGTACCTCCGGGTTGGAGTTGGACTCACTCACGATATAATAATTTGTGTCAGAAATCTTCCGATGACATTGTGGCTTACAGAGATCGCCTTCTCCCTGGGACGTAGACTCCTGTTTCGTTATTTTGTTCTCATTTTTTTGTCCCTTAAAAATAATGTACATTTTCTATATCTAATTTTTTCTTGTAATGTACGTTTGATTTGCCTTGCTTAAAAGATTTAGCAAAAGTGCAAGTGAAGCTCACTTCTTAAAGCATCAAATCATGCAGCAATTTAGTGCCCTCAGGGCCCAAGCTCAACCAATTCAAAAACGTTGGCCTCCCTGAACTGGCAGTATTGCAGCTCTTCTCCTTCTTATTATTCTTGTTCTACTTCTTTGCATCACCACCATCATCTTCGTCTTTCATATCCTCGCGAAACATCAAACATGCTAGAAAAAAGTCCGCTTTCTACAAATCAAGTAGATCCGTGCAGCAAATTTAATTATTAGCAAAACATCATGATAGTAATTCTCATCAACTTTTTTGTTTTTCATTGCTATTTGACAACTAATTATGTGTATTCTCCCGTTCTCCGCACAGAAATGAACCATAAATGTGAGCAAATGTTGCTAATTAAAACAGCCCGCTTGATATATGGTGAGCGGCTCGAATTTGGAAACTAGAATGAAGTTAACATAAAACAATCGTGTGTTATTTGAAGGAGGAATTGGTGCACGCTGGGGCACGTCCCCTATTTAAGCACCAGTGTCCATGACTGGCTCCTCGTTAGAATATTCACAAGTTAATGGGGATTGTAGCCTAAGTTAGCTTTGATATTAGTTGTAGCAATCCAAAATCTTATCTAAAAAGGACTAGTCAAAAATTATTCACTATATAAATATTCAAGACCTTCCCCACGTATAATCAATATAGGAGTAGATACATATCTACATGTGAGGATTTGTGCGGACATGTGTTTAGCCGTGTAAAGAAACAGGCAAGAAGGCTGTTGAAAAACAAGGGAAGCTTGAATGAAGAACTCAAGACTTTGTTAATTTTTTCTTCTTACATGATACGTCCTATTTATAATATTATATTGACAGAGTAACGGAATAACTAACATGATAACAGATTAACTAAAAACAGGTAGAGACGTTAAAGTAGTTAGTCCCGTTCTTGAAGTTCTTCTTCATGAAGTGAAGTATATCCAGAATACAGGAGTTAAATAGAGTTGAGAGTGCTGTTCCTCAATACTCCCCCTCAAGATGGAGTGTATAGATTGTGTATACCCATCTTGCATATTAGAGTATGAAACCGGTTTGTTCCGAGTGCTTTGGTCAACAAATCAGCAAGCTGTAAGTTTTCGGATACATGAAGGGTTCGGATGATGCCCAGTTGAAGCTTTTCTCTCACAATATGGCAATCAATCTCAATATGTTTTGTTCTCTCATGGAACACTGGATTAGCAGCAATGTGCAACGCTGCTTGATTATCACAGAATACTAATGCCGGTTTGGTATGTTGTACATCAAAATCCTTGAGGAGATTGATTAACCATTGTAGTTCACAGCATGTGGAGGCCATGGAATGGTATTCTGCTTCTGCAGAAGATCGAAAAATGGTGTGTTGCTTCTTTGATTTCCACGAAATGAGAGATTGCCCAAGAAATATACAGAAACCGGTGACTGATCGACATGTATCTAAGCAAGATGCCCAATCTGCGTCGCAAAAAGCTTTTAAATGAAGCTCGAAAGCTGATGGAAAATATAAACCTTGCCCTGGTGTAGCCTTCAAGTATCTCAAGACTCGATATGCAGCATCCAAGTGCGGTTGTCGTGGTGTTCCGAGAAACTGACTCAAAACCTGCACAGAGAAGTTCAAATCGGGCCTCGTTATAGTGAGATATAACAATCTTCCTACTAATCGCCTATAGACTGTGGGATCTTCAAGCAATGTTCCTTCAAGGCTGCTGAGTTTTAAGTTTTGGATCATAGGACTTTTCACTGGTTTAGAACCGAGATAACCAACATCCTGTAGAATTTCCAAGGCACACTTTCGTTGACATATTGAAATCCCTTTAGAGCTTCTTGCTATCTCAAGGCCAAGAAAGAACTTTAAGATTCCTAGCCTTGAGTTTGAATTGTGCATCAAGGTTTTTCTTGAGAGTATCTATATATAGAATGTCATTCCCTACAACGATTATATCATCAACATATACAAGAATTGTAGTGTAAGAACTTTCATTCTTTCGTGTGAATAAAGAATAATCAGCCTTCGACTGAATGAAGCCTTGGGAGATAATGAAAGAAGATAGCTTGGCGAACCACTGTCTTGAAGCTTGTTTTAGCCCGTACAGAGATTTGTGCAGATGACAGACCATCTTCTTCCCTTCCTCCCCCTGAAGTTCATATCCTGGAGGCAAATTCATGTATACCTCTTCGATCAAATCTCCATGTAAGAATGCATTATTTACATCAAGTTGAGATAAATGCCAATTTCTAATTGCAGCAATTGCTAGTAATGTTTTGACTGTGACAATTTTAGTAACTGGGGAGAATGTGTCATGATAATCTAGACCGGCTTGTTGAGTGTAACCCTTTGCAACTAGCCTCGCTTTCTTCCTTTCCTCAGTTCCATCTGCCTTAAACTTTGTTTTGTAGACCCATTTGCAATCCACTGCTTTCTTCCCTTCAGGCAATGGAGTTATAGTCCAAGTGTGATTATCATGAAGTGCCTGTAGCTCGGCTTCCATCGCATCACACCATGCAGGAGATTTAAAAGCTTCAAAATGGTTCTTCGGATCAGTTGCAGAAGAAATAGACAGGCTGAAGACTCGATGTGATGAAGAAAATCTGTTGTAGTCCAGAAAGGCTAAAATATCATGTGGCTGTCCTGACAGTGCATGGGAGTCTTGTTTACTGTGGTTTGCAGATGCCAAACCACAGTGATATTCCTTCAAATATGCAGGAGGTTGCTTGACTCTAAGAGATCGTCTTAGTTGTTGGGTAGATGAAGGAAGAGGTAATGGTGTTGTTTCTGAAATGAGGCCGGGATTGAGCCTAAAAAACCTCCTAAGATGATGATTTTGAGAAGAAACAATTGGCAGCTTTGATGTGAAAGTAGGTGAAGAAGGAAGAGTGAAATGGACTTGATTATCAAGCGTACCAGTGGGCGTGCCATGGGTCGTGCCGGTTGAAGTAATGAGTTCAACATTGGGTACAGAAAAGGTATCTTGTGGCTTAGTTTGATGTAACTGATCATAGGTGATGACAGATGGGGAAAATATTAAGTCACAAGATTCAGAAGCAGAGTCTAAAGCAGGGGTAATGTGATGAGAAGCATTATGTTCAAAAGGAAATATAAACTCATGAAATACAACATCCCTTGAAATGAAGACCTTTTTGGAGTGAGTATCATAAAGTTTGTAGCCTTTGATGCCATGAGGATAACCAATGAAGACACATTGTGTGGCCCTTTGATCAAACTTGGACCTAAATCTTTTTAGGGTTGAGCCATAACATAAACATCCAAACACCCTTAAATAATTATATGAAGGTTTTGAACCAAATAGGACCTCATAGGGTGATAGATCAGGGAGTTTTGGAGTCGGCAACCTATTGATAAGGTACACTGCTGTTAGGATGCATTCTTCCCAGAAATTCAAAAGCAGGTTTCCTTGAAACATTAGTGCCCTTGCTACATTGAGAATATGTTGGTGTTTTCGCTCTACCACCCCATTCTGTTGAGGGGTTTCTACACAGTTGAGCCACACATCAATTATTCACTGGATAGATTCTAGATACTTATATAGAAGTAAGAAACTTAAATAATACATTCCGACTAGCCTTTTTGGGTGAGATCCTAGGTTGTGACAAATGGTATCAAAGCGGATCTGGCCCATGGCCTATGTAGACTAGAAAAAATTGCAGCACAGGTTCATGAAGGCTAACCACATGTCAATCGTGATGCTTATAATTAGATTTGAATGGATTTGAACTTTTGGCCTGCCGAGGATGCTAAGGCTTAAACGAGGAATTTATGTAATGATCCGTGCGGGTGTGTGTTTAGTCTCATATCAATTATTCGCTGGATAGATTTTGAGTACTTATATAGGACCAAAGAACTTAAATAATGTTTTGCAGATTGCTTTTTTTGTATAAGATCTTGAATTGTGACAGTGCATGCTTCCTCAAATCTTCAACTTTGCATATCTTATTATTTAGAAATTTATTTGTAACATGACGGTGGACTTGAAGCATTGAACCACAAGATTTGATTGTTTATTCAAACATTAGCTATCAATACATTTTGCTAGTATTAAGCTATAAACAAGGCTATCCTGCAGATGCTGACATAAACTTGACACCATAAATATAAATCTAGATGGATGTGGAGGCGATGTCGACAATGAATTATTTTTCTTTCACACATGCTTATCTATCTTCCCTCACGCAAAGCATGACTTTGATGCATGGGTCCTACAGTGTACTCAACTACCAGATTTAGACAAGACCAGAAGACGAACGGAAACATGCTAACTCTTGATGGATTTATTTGTGTGGCCTAGCCTCAAACAGACAAACACTCAACAACTATCTGTCGCAAGAATCTTATCAATGAGTTCCTAAATTGTCCACAGAAGACATGACGTGAGACATGAGTAACAATATGCGTCATCTCGTCAGAGTTCTGATCCAACTCAGACCTTTTTCGCACTTTACGTGCGGTTGCTGCATGTCTCCTCGCATAAAAAGTTGGAGCCTCCTCATTCCAACAAATAAAGGCCCTACAAACCGATTTCTAGGCTTTGCTCTGCTTGGATGCTTACGACGATTGAAAGGAAATGGTGGTGGTTCCTAAATCTTGGCAATCTGATCATCTTTTCGACCCTGGCATGATTGAGCTCCATTTTCTTATTCTTCATTTCCTTTCACTTGCTTACCTACCATCTAAACAGAGCCTTCATGAGCACCATCCTTGTGTTTTTAGATTTTACAAAGATTAGACATACATAGAACGTAGCCAATAGTGGCCGGCTAGCTAGCTATCATGATTCACGACATTGAAATTCTTAATTATTTGAGTCTGATAAACCAACCATTGTGCCATTGTACAACTACAACAAACACCCTATTTTTCTATCCAACTTGTCCACTAGAATATTCCTTGTCACCAACCTCCCACTCCAAATGATTTAATTAACTCGGTAAAGTAAAAAAAAAAATAAAATATTTATTTTAAAAATATAATTATTAAATAATAAATATTTTTTTATAAAAGCCCTACTGTCAAATGAGGCCTTAATTAACTCGGTGAGGTGAAAAATGAGAGGTCAAGAGGAGTGATGACCTGGAGATTTTACCTTGAAACGGCTCTCTTGGATGGACCAGGAGGCCATGTAGCTTAGCCGTGTTGGAACCACGCTTGATTAGAACACGGACAATGTAGCCCGGGGGGCCCACGCGGGAGCCTTCCATGTATATTAATCTTTTTTTCTGGTCCTCCGTACTCTGATGCGATTGGTCCCTATGGAAAAAGCCAGGAAACGTGATCCGAATGCTATCCTACGCGCGTACTGCATTCACTCTATCCTGCGCAACGTCCATCGTCGTATAGTAATATTTATGGAAGTGCGAGATAAGGATTTGCGCTACTCTAATTTCATGCCTCATTTTGACTTTGGAGCTTCCGTTGTTGGATATGTATGCTGAACGAACCATCGCACGCAATGCTTGTAAGGAGCTCAAAGTTTAAAAGGTTTAATCTTTTTGCGTGATGCCCACAACCTCCTCTTGACAAAAGAAAAGAAAAAATCTTTTGATTATCCATTACAATCATATTTTGATTGAAAGCCAAAGATATAAATTTATGCCGACTAACAAATAAATATAATTTATCTGTATTTCATAAAGCAATCTCTGAACATTATGTGTTGAAAGAAGTTAAACATACAGAATTAGCAAATTGTCTATTAAAATGATACTTAAATGTCACTAAAATTGTTTATCTTGCGGCAGTTCTAATTGAGCATCCATATCGACTCTCTCTATCTTTTTTCCTTTCCTACCATTTTTATTTTCTTTCTTTCTTTCTGTATTTATTTATTTTCTATTATTTCTCAATCCCATCCTGCCTGAACGAGTAACAAATCTAACTTCATTAGTATATTTTTGATAGTATTGAATTACTACAACTATGGATGCTTTTTATTCCTCTTGGATATTATCTTATAAAAATCATAAAACAAAAGATTATAATTTAGATTCACTAAACTTTTATTTTAGATCTATTTGTCATACATAATAAACTTTGAGATTCAATATAACATTATTTCTCTTAGTATTTCTTACAAGATATGTATCATGTACGTTACTCTCATATTTTTCAGGAAAGATAGAAAGGCTCAATTATAAATAGTATTTTGTTTTTTTCTTATGTGATTCTACGCTATAGCAGGCCCAAGCGACATCCTAGTGCAAAGATGCAAGTATGCTGAGTTTCATCTGTATACTAAGTCATGTGTAAATATATATTAATCTATGTGTATTTTTAAAAAACAGGGTTCCACTATTCCAGGCGTTCTTATAGGTATCTCTATGCGGGTTTCCGGATGATAGCCTTTCATCTGCCCGTAGCGGCTTAGACCATCTCTCTAATCTCATTCCTGGCGCACGCTAGTACCCACCGCTTCTTCCAGCGAAATAAAGCCGAGAGAGAGAGAGGGAGAGCGAGAGAGAGGGAGAGCGAGCTCCATTCCCTTCCCCCCCAACCCCCTCTCCCCTTTGCAAATTTTAGAGGACAGGAGTCCAAGACTTTGTCTACGAGAATTAGGCTTTCTGGATCGGATCGGAGCTCGGAATCGCCTCTTTCGGATGAGAGTAATGGAGCAGACTCGGTCGTGGTAGGGTTATTTCTGCTTTCCTTTGGATCGGAGGACGAAACCCTAGGTCCGGCGGCATCAATTTTGGTTCGCAGATGTGGGGGGAGGGAGGGCGCTTCTACTGGGGGAGGAAGGACGGAAGGGAGGGGATCGTCGTGGTGTTCGCGTGGCTGTCGAGCCAGGAGAGGCACCTCAAGCCCTTCGTCGAGCTCTATTCGTCCCTTGGGTGGAGCTCGCTTATCTGCCATGCCGATTTCCTCACCCTGTAAGCATCAATTCTTCCATCCTTTTATCTTCCTATGTCTAATTATTATGATTTCAGTGTATTGGGAATTATGATGAGGTAACAGTACATGATCTAGGGGATATGCTCCTCTCTCTATATGTATGTATGTATGTATAATCTTTTTTTTTAATTGCTGATTGTTTGCATGATGTCATGAGGAAGCAGAGATTTTGAAAGAATAAGCTTTATGTGGAAATGGTAGCTTTTATTACTGAAACCGTGAGAAAAACAAGAAGAAAAATTGATGGATTTGTGTTTCCTAGAAGATTCATGCCTGCACAAGACTTTTGGGAGAATCAATCTTTAGATAGATTGAGTTTCATGTGGATTTCTGATTCTGTATGGATTGTTGTGTGGAAAAGTTGCAATCGTTTACTTGACAACAGCTATTTCCAGAGTGCTGTTTGTTGAAATGAATTGATCAGGGCTCAGTGTGATGGTACAAAAGTTTCAAAAAGATAACTTTGGTGCTGACCTTTCTTCATCGATACCATATGAGCCATTGTTTTGCAAGGTCTAAGTGATTAATTATGTTTCTAATATTCCCTTACCTATATTTTGAGGAAATTGAAAAAATTGTAGTGTCCCAGATTTATCAATTTAGAGTTCTCTGTTTTGGAACTATATGCATGGAAAAAATGCTGATTTTATATAATATGACAATTTGTACCAAAAAAAATATGTAATATGACAATGAAAAAATGACATGGATGATTTTTAATAAACATGAACTTTCACAAGAGGTTTCGAAACTCTCAAGCTTGACTGTCTGCTCTATAAGATAACTTATTCGACAGTTGATTATTATTATCCTGAGAAAAATATAGGGGCTAACCGTATGTAATGAAAACTCTTCTTATAAGTTAAACATTTTGAAGTGACATGCTTTTTGGGCAGCTTGCTTATAACACACTGCAACATAGCCTTATATAGATTTTTTGTTTTCCGATTGGTCCATGCTTACAGAAATTTAGTTCAACTGCATAACGGACCAATTGTCTTAGACCAAGGAAACATGTTTTGGAGATGATGACTCACATGTGAGGATGGTAATGATGGAAGGTCAGCTGTAAGGTTCTAATGTTACGGTACCGAGCCTGAGGACTTTTTTATACTGATTGATATTCGAGAGTGAAAGACAAGATTTGTAGAATGAATATTAAGAATTGAGATACCAACAATTACCTCCATCAAAATTTTATTAATATCTGGCCCTTCTTCATTGCATCATTTCATTTGAATAGCTACACTTTCTTATTTAAACATTTTTTATCATATATTTCTTGTAACCCAAAGCTTGTTGTAGCTCATAAGAAATAATTTATGCAGATTCTTCCCTGAGAAGGCTTCTTTACTAGCTGATGGTGTTCTTAAAGAGCTTGTTAAGGTCAGTGAGCAGTTATCATCCTGTTAACTTATGGAACTAATGTGTCTACTGTTTTTGCCATATAATTTGTGCAATGAGTGGTAATCCTACTTTGGTTAGTTAAGCATTACTGAAGTGAGAGACTTGGGTTTTCCTTATATACACAATAAGTGGCAATCTGCTCAGACAGTTCCCCTTGTGGATGATCTGGTTATCTCCTGCTTCTTTTCTCCTTTTTTTGGGTATATGTGTGTGGATTCTGGAAGTAATAGACATTTAACAAGTTTCCACATATAGTGTGAATGAACAACGATGTTAGGTTAGTTTCCATCTTTTTGTGGGTTATTGGTAGGATTGGTGGCTGGTCTATATATGCATTCACAGTAGGAAAAGATTAACTTTTTGTACCATATGTGCATGTAATAATACTGTGATTATTAGGTTGTATTGCGCATTCATTTACGTCGTTATTGTGGACTAAACTATAATCAGCATCCTTTTTTACATTGTTGAGTGACAGGAAGTAAAGATTAGACCGTTACCTATTACATTTGCAGCGTTTTCTGGCGGACCAAAAGGTTGCATGTACAAGGTTCTTCAGGTGTGTTTTTTTAGTATGATGTATCGATATGCTTTATATATAGCTTACCAATTTCCTTTCTTTTCCTTTTTTCACTTTCGAGGCATTACTTGATAATATAGATTAATATATATCTTCTTTGTGCCAGTTGATTGACGGAAAAAGTGAGGGACAACTTAGTCTGGTATGCTAATATTCCTTGAGTTCTAGTTCTATTTTACGTGGTATATCTTATTTTTGCAAGACATATTTCTATGTGGTTCTTTTCTTAACCTTTTTTTTTTGAAGATTATCTGACAATTGCCCACCCAACTTATTCAATCTTAAAAGCAACAAGCCTTCTTTAGTGTGGAAGTTCTTATCGGATTTTATTAATACCGTGCACCTTACAGCAGCCCTCTTAATGTCCACTCTTTGCCAAAATATTTTACTTTTTCTGAAAGAATTTTTTTTCCTCCCTGAAGGATGAATATCAGCTGGTAAGAGACTGTGTATGTGGTCAAATATATGATTCTAGTCCTGTAGATTTTACCAGTGATTTGGGCACTCGGTTTGTTCTTCATCCATCCGTCCTCAAGAGGTCCCACCCGCCTAGAGTTGTATCATGGATGGCCAAAGCCCTTGCATCTGGTCTAGATACTCTCTTCATAAACAGATTTGAAGCACAGCGTGCTGAGTATTGGCAGACCCTGTACTCTTCAGCTGTAAGGCTCTGAACTCATTTACACCTTCCATAGTATGTTTTTTTGTGTTCATGTGAGCTTTTTGTTTCTTTACAATACAATTTATTTAGTGTTTTGTGCATGCAGAACATGGGCCCATTTCTCATACTCTGTTCAGAAGATGATGAATTGGCACCCTACCCAGTTGTGTGTACTTTTGCTCAACGCCTACAAGAACTTGGAGGTGATGTTAAACTGATAAAATGGAATGGCTCCCCTCACGTAGGTATGTTCTTAGCTCATTTCAACTTTATTTGTGCATTACAAGTTGCTATCAAATCATGAACATTTCTAGGTATTTTACTGATATTAGAAATATTTTTAAAGTGAAGTACTGATCAATGTGTATGTTAGACTTACTATTATCGAAAGCAAGTTGCATAGAATTGGAAGTTTCCGTACAAACAAATTTTATTTGATCAACATTTGCATGTACCAAATGATTAATGGCTTGATATCATGCTAGTAAGCAAGCGGAATACTATAATGAAGCAAATTTCTACTGATTTTATAGGCATATGCAGATTCTTCAATATGTCAAACTAAATTTAAATTTGCTGAAGTACACTGTCTCAACCCATGATGTTTCAAGGTTACAAATTTCTATAACATAGATTTATCAAATAACTCCTCTCCAGACTGCATTATCTAATATGAGCCTTAATGTTTCTCTCTTCCAACACTGGTTACACACCTTTTTCATTATATATATACTTTGCCCCAGTTTAATTGGATGTCAAGTTGTGCTTGTAGCAACAGTTAGACTAACTTGTAAAAGTTCTTAATGATCAGCAGAGAGAGAGAGAGAGAGAGAGAGAGAGAAAGAGTCAATCTCCATTGATGATCTTGTTATCTCTAAAATCTCTCATTGATGTGTGTCTGAAATAGCTACTTCAACTTGCTCATAGCCTCTTAAAATCTTCAAGTTGAGTCCTATACGGTAGTCTGCAACGGAGCTTATGCTCCCGGGGCTGATCTTGTGGATGGAGGGTACTAAACATAACTTTTGAACGTGTAAAACAAATGTTGGGTTCAAAAGAGTTTATTTTCATTCTGATGTCTAGAGTTGACAGTTGTCATCCTGTTTTTTCCTGTGTGACAATGCATCTTTACGTTGCTATGGGGAACGGTATTTGGGCTTGAAACCTACCATGTTGAGCTAAGCAAAGAATGATCTTAAGGTCATTTTGTGCATGAAAAAAAATTAATTCAGCATGTTAAAGCTTAAGAAGTTGTTAGATGGTCATGGGTAGTTTACTAGTGTATATTATGTGTCCAAGAATAAACACGAGGATCTTAAGTTCAAAAGTTATTGCTAAACAAGATTATGATGACATCTCAATGCAGCCTTGGTCATGAAGTCCTTTAGGAGTTCATGAAATCTCATGGAAGTCTTTAGCACCATCTAGGTTTTGATATGACATGAAAATAACAGAGAAGAAGGTTCATTATACTACAACACACAACCTAATATTGCCTTCTTCAAGGTATATATTACCAAGACTCTAAAGATAATTTCAGTTTGTTCTTAATGAAAATAAAACTTTCCAAGCCATTCAAAATCTTCTGTGAACTTCATCCAAAGGAGAACTCATCAAATCAGTCATCAACATAATTTAATATTTTAGAAGTCTTAGAAGTCATATTGTTGCTTGGAACTGCATGATGACACAATAAGTCATGGCAACTTGAAAATTATATTGCTGACTTAGATATGTTTAGACATTTTCAACAATAAATTTTAATTTGATATCTTTATGTCCTTGTTTATTTGGTTTGAAAAATAATTTTGGCTTCATATCCTATGAAAATATGCCCTTTCAATTTGTAAGCCTGTGTAGCTGTCTCAGTCAGATCTGCTTCCTATGCTTATCACAAGGAAAGAGCATTGTTTGATCCCATGATTTGGGAATCTATTTTCACTAGAACTTCTTAAAACAGGAATAGCTTTTTATGGGAAATTAAATAGAGAAGCAATAGGCAACTTTTACAGTGGCAAGCTTTTGTTCTGCTTAGATACAAGCACATTAAAGAAAATCATGTACATGATTATTAAGTTCTCCGGGGCTCTATTGTACTCGTTATCTGGATATAATTTTGGCTGACATGGTTCCGTCAGCAGGTCATTACAAACATCATCCAGTTGAATACAAGGCTGCTGTGAGTGAACTGCTGTGCAGGGCTGCTCTAGTCCATTCCGAGAGAAGGCAACAATCGAATGGGGTAACAGCACACGCGGGAGGTTCTTCCAACAAAATATCCGAGTCTGTTTGCAGTCTCCATAAGGCTGCGGTAACCTCAAATGAGAGTCTAAGAAGAGTCGCGACTGATCCAACAGATCATTTCTTCTTACCAAGCTCCATGGAGTATGAAGCTAGAGAAGATGAGAAAAAAGATGAATCTTTCCACATGCAGAATGTACCGAGCATCAATGCTCATGGTGTTCTGGGCCAGATCCTTTTTGATGTGTGTGTTCCTAAGAATGTAGAAGGGTGGGATATAAAGCCTGTCACGTCCTTGAATGGAAGGCAGTCGTTTGCTTCTGCTCGTCGGCATGGTCTGTTTAATCCAATCAAATGCATAAGGCGCTCCAGATTGTAGAACGCGGCTCTTGATTTTAATGATACAAGGTTGCTGAGTGGGGCTTTGATGGCTGTGAATATGTTCTGAAGCCTGGAATAACGGATAAGCGAAAATAATAATTGTACTTTATTTATGCTTTTTTAAAAAAAATTAAAATATGTACAGAGTAATCTGCAGCCTTAGTAGTTTTTGTTGTGAGAAATCGTTACCTCATAGCCTGTGATAGAAAATACGGGACGTCCTCGTAATGCATGCATGCCGGTCTGGTAGAAAGGAAGTGAGAGCAACTGTTCATCTGGTTTATCTGTACTGCTGTATAAAAGGAGCTGCACGTCGCGTCATGGCTCTCCAACTCTTCTGTGGGAGACTCATTTTGTAATCTGACTTTATCTTCCGTTCTTAATCTAACTTTATCTTTTGTTCTTCATTCTTTTCCCGTTCACTTCTTTTTCTGCAGTGGATTCTAATGGATGCACATATCCTTGTTTTCTTCTTAACATATCTGATTTGCGAGTAAATAATTAACTTATGAGTTGAGAGGAACTGTTAGGTGCGTGGAGTCTCATAAACTCGCCCTTAATTCAAGTGCACATGTTCATATGATCTTGCGCTAGTTTTTTTTTTTTCGTTCTGGTGGTGTTTATTCACTGTATAAAGCAATGCAACAGGAAATACTTGACTAGAGATCTCCTAACCGTGCGTTGAGAGAGGTCTAGCATGGCACATCCACTTGAGTCAAGTCGCCTGGCAGCTTGCTTCGCAGGAAAAAGCCATCAATCAGCGATCTCAGTTCATTTCGCAGGGGAGAAATTGTACCTTAATCATCATATCGTGTTATTCGTAGGGCAAGAAAAACCCAGTTCCTAGACTATTGGAGCTAGGTAGGACATGCCTTCCATTATTCGCAGTTCTCATAACCTTTAAAAGCATCAAAGAAACCTACTCGGCTAATGTTACCGTTGCCAACCATCGACATGTCCAAGCTAGCTCCTCCGCCTCTAGCTTCTCATCTCTAATTGGCTCAAACCAAGCAATAATTGATGCATCAAGCTCGTCTATGAGAATCACGACATCCTAGCATTCATCAAATACTCCTTCCAATTAGATATAATACATGTGATGAGTTGAATTCTCTTGATGTTCGCAAGAGAGAACGTGACAAAAAAAAGAGTCCCGCCACCCTATATAATTCTGTAGTGTCCGCTCTATTTGATTTTTGCTTGGCCTCTTAGAGGTGGCTTAAGCTCTTCCGAGATCACTTTACACTATGACTGCTGGTTCTATTATCCCACTCGGAATACTTTTCAGCTCTGAGAACAAGATCTTTTAGAGAAACCATGTCAATCTTTATGCTTCTTCAATTTGATTCAAGCTGCCAGTGTAGATCGAAACCAACGTTTGAATGATTAATTCGTAACCATATATATGCGTATGCATCCATGAGTGAGTATGTCGAACACCTAAACTGCGTTGTTTTATATGAAGTAATATTATAAGGGCGACGGTGGTCCTAAAAAGTAATGCGAAGCATGTGCAAGCAAGAACTGATCAATCATATCAACAGCAAACTAATGCTACATTCTCTAATGAGCCAGCTATTGCCTAGATTCTCATCTCTCTCTACGTGCTTAATAAAAGCGCTGTGCACTGGATGAGAATTGGGAGATCAACTTATCCATTGGAAATCAGCTCTCTCTTTGACTCTTTCTCTCTCTCTCCGGCGGACAGACGGTGCGATTTAACGGGAGGAACAAGCGGAAGCCAATTCCCGTCTACGTCTCCGTTGACAAGAGTTGGTCGCACGTGAATTCCACGTGCCTGTTCAAGAGAAGCGGCGGTTGATGGAGGGCCATGATTCTCCACCAAATTGCTTGGTGGAGATTACAGCTAAGAATCTGCTGGTAGGCACATTTACAACAATTCATGTTATATAATAGTTAAAGAAAATCAGCAAGCAAACCACAAAAGCCATACATGTACCCTTAGATAGTATGAACAAAAGACTCAATTTGTCTTGTGAGAAAGAGAGAAGAAAGTGTGGTCAACGAAAAAATAAAAAAAAATATATTTGGTTGTTGTTTTTAAAGAAAAGATAAAGAAGTAGCATTCAAAATTAAAACTATTTTTAGGCCATAAAAATTCATAAATAATTTTTTTTTTATTAAAGATATAAATATTCTGGTAAGGAAAAAGTCTTTTCGCAGAACAAACGAGTCCAAAGTAAATATTAGTACTGAATTTATTTGTGCTTGAGTTGGGTACGGTAAAAGGTCCAGAAGACTAGCTCAATCAAGCCGCCTCAACTTGGGCAGTTCCAGCTGTGACTTAGGAACTACTAGAACAGGATAAGTTTTGAACCAAAATAAGGTTTCCATTTGTTTTCATAAGATGACTGCATGTGTTTTTAAGCTTGGATAATGTGTGAGCTGAGCCTTCAAATGTGGCACCAATTTAGACTCTTTTTTTCTAAATCAAATGAGCTTGAGGGAGCTAGCCCTTGAGCCAAGCTTTAATTCTTTATGAACAATTTGCTTCGTCAACCCTAATGAGGCTGAAGACAAGATAATTTTTTTTCACATCTTTTATCTAGACGGTATTTTCTAAAAAAGAAAAGTCGTCCTAGTGATAGATAAAACATACAATATTTTTAAAAACTCATTTAAATCATATGAATTCTCTCGTACCATGTGCTGAGATAAAATTTTTCACGCCCACAAAAAAATGCTTAGATGAAAATATCATGGCATGAATGAAACTAAGAAATATGCCATTACTTCAATAAATCCACTTTGGAATTTATGAGAACAATAAATATGGCTAAAGATAAACGGAATACAAATCAAATATTTCTTTTATCCTTATCCATTTCTATCTGATGGATTCAAAACAGTTACAATGGATAACAGCAGATTCAAATATGAAATGACTTGAATAGATATGATCTTATCTATTCAAATCACTGCTTCATACCATATAAGATTAGCTGATAAACTTAGACGGATTAAAATACGTAGTATATAATATGTTTATCTCTTCGAATTACAACGCTGTCCATCATTTTCATCCAAGATAGAAACCGGCGCGCGCGTTGCTCTCCTCTCCCTCCTCCCAAGAGAGCGAAAAAAAAGCGAAAAAAGGAAAAAAATTAAAGGAAAATTCATTCCTTTTTCTCTCTCATTTTTTCCGCTATATTGCCAACTTTCAACACTCTCCAATCCAATCTGTGCTGAATGGAAATTCTTTTGATTTCCTCAATATAATCCCCAGCTTGGAGTGCCGATTCTCCCTCTTTTCCTCCTCAAATCTTCCGTTCAAAGATAGAATGTGTCGATCTCCATACAAATCAACGTGAATTCTCGTATCTTTTCTTTTTCTTATGTCAGAAAGTTGGAGTTTTGGAAGGCAAAGAGGTGCCGTTGGAGAGAAGGGGCAGATGGCGGCCAGGTCCAGGGTGCCGCTGGCGTTGCTGCTGAAGCGGGAGCTGTCGAGCGAGAGGAGGGAGGAGAAGCCGGACATCCTTCACGGGCAGGCGAGCCAGAGGAAGAAGGGGGAGGATTTCACCCTTTCCATGACCGAATGCCGGCGCGTGCCCGGGGACGACGTCGCCACCTTCTCTGTCTTCGCGGTAATTCCTCTGGAGTCCTGCCAACTTTTCTTTGGAATTCTTTCCTTGGTTTCCTAGATTTCGATTCTTTCCTCGATGTAGTGTTGAAAATTGGGAGCACTTGTTTTGATTTTTTTTGTTTTTTGCTTTTTAATGTGTTGATGGGCATTTGAATGAGAAAAAAAAAATAATATTTTGGAGTTTTGTCAAAAAGGCGTGAGCTTCTGTGGCGGAGATGGTCTAATTAGTTGTTTTTGATGTATGATGAGTGATATGGCATTGATTTTTGTTTAAAGTTGGGAGATTCTAGTGGACGCTAAATGTGTTTGGAGGCTTTGGCTTGCTTGGAAAAAAGTTTAGGGAGTCATAGAGGGTTGACATGGTGGGTCATTTATTGTAGCCATAGAGGTGAATACTGCTAATTTGGATCTATTGGCTTTTTCTGCCTTTTCTTGTGATATCATTTTCTATATGCATCCTAAAGAATAGATTCTTTGATTCTATAAAATTTTAAAACATGTTTTCCCCCCTTTTTAAAAGTATATCAGGGCATGATTTCTTAAAAATTACCTAACTTTGCTATTGTTATGTGCTAAATGGACTTTGTTAGTAGGAATGAATTACTGTAGGAAAATATGGTATTGTAAGAGTAATGAAATTTACTGTCATAAGCATGTAAAGGTGTTGCCTGTTGTGGTTGTGCTTTAGTAGGGTGATTCAATTCTACTTTGTGGAGTCTCGCTAACACTTTCTCTTATTTGCATGACTTGATAACATGCGAATCTTGATGCTCTTGCTTTCTTATAACATATGAGAAATCAACCTGGTTCTAAGAAATTATCTACAATCTTTTTGAACGTTAAAGTATAATTAACTGAAAAAAGAAACACGTCTTAAGGAAAAAGGCAATAGCAAACTGGGGTGCTTGGCTCAATAATATGTGCTAATTCACTATCGTAAGTTGTTTTGTTAGCATATATTTTAGCAATAATACTATCCCCATCATATTTATTTCCCGCTTAATTTGTTAGAAGCTTTGCTTTATCATCCTCCGTGCTGTCCATGACATGCCTGAGGAGTTAGATCGAAGTTATACATTTGCTGTTGATTCTTGACCTTCCTTTCACCTCAAGCAATTTTCAACAATAGGAACATAGAATCTCAAAAGGGCCTCAGACTTCAGCTCTTTGGAAATTGTGAATAAACTAAACTAAAATTATGTGAATGGCCAAAGTGACCTCTCGAGGGAGGGAGGGAGGGAGGTGGGTGTGGAAAGACAAGGGCAAGACTGACTTATGAATGGAATTTGCACTTGTATGTCAATTTTAATATGATGCTAATTGCATGATGCGGTTCCTATGATAATAAATTAAAATCAAACATTAGGTTAGTTTCCATAGGTCAACCACAGACCTTGCTAGTAATTGTCACCGGTCAGAGTAAACACTGCTGTTTCTGCTTTTTGCAGCTTTTTGACGGACACAATGGGACTGCAGCTGCAATTTACACCAAGGACAATCTCTTAGAGAACGTTTTAAGTGCCATTCCTTCAATTCTTAGCAGGGATGAGTGGATAGCAGCATTACCAAGAGCTTTGGTTGCAGGATTTGTTAAAACAGATAAAGAGTTTCAAGATAAAGGTATGAGCACTGATAAGGAATTTGTTCTTTGAATTTGACTTTCTAAACCTTGATATGGCTAGCAGCAACACAGATTGCATCTTCATTGACCATCAATTAACTTTCTTTTTCTTGCTAAATTGATTGGTCACATAGAGTAATCATTATGTATCAAGTATCTCTTTGCCAGCTCCTATATAGACATGCTGAGTGACTCAACATGCATAGAAGTGGTCGCGAACTTTGTTATAGCTAATAATATTACATTGTCACTAATTTAAAATAGACATGCAAAGTGCTTGTGGAATCATGTTCAGTTAGCTGCTTAATCAGAAACAGTCAAACAGTATCCAGCTGGGGAATAAAATGCGAATGAAACTGTGCGAGATGTCTAACAAAGAATACAACTGAAACTTTATGTTCCATTATTTTGTATTTCGCCTAATTCTTTGCTTGTGAAGTTAGAAAGACTATTAATCTTTCCTTGGAGGCTGCCAAAACTCTACTTTAACACTTCATTAACGTGTAACTAATTCATTAGCTGCACAGAAACCCATACAAACCGAGAATCCGTCCCATCAATGATGATCTGAACATAGTAAAATATCACATGGACCAAAATTTAATGGACTAGGATACTTTTAGACAGTGAATAAGTTTAGCCATTTATCCTGTTGCAAAAACTAGACTTTGTGTGACCAGGCATAGGCAAGAAACCTTTTAAAACATTTGAACTTTGGTTTTTGTGCATTTAAGATTGTAATTTCGGGTTTTCACCTTGGATGACCCATCAATAGTATTGTAGCTCCGAAAATGGAACTTATCATTAGTGTACAGCCCAAAACATACTGGTATTTAACAGAATTCAAATAGGGACATGATATTCTCTATTATCCTATTAATTTGCAACAATAACTAGTTTACTTGATTATTTTTTTCAGCACATACTTCAGGAACAACTGTGACATTTGTGATTATAGATGGGTGGGTTGTTACTGTTGCATCAGTTGGTGATTCGCTCTGCCTATTTGAATCTGCTGAAGGCTCAAGTTATTTTTTGTCAGCGGATCACCGGCTGGAAGCTAATGAGGAGGAGTATATTTATTCTCCCTGAACTTATTAAAATATTTTGATTTTTCTAGCTCTTATGGTTAATTTTGTCACAGGGTGAAGCGCATAAGAGCAAGTGGTGGAGAAGTTGGGAGAATAAATACTGGTGGGGTTACTGAGGTATGCTTTCATGCATATCCAGTTAATTTTTTAGTGTTTTGTTTGAATTAGTGGAACAAGTTCTTCGACACTTTAGTATTTGTAGGGTTGTCCAGTGGCATTAATCATCCAGCTTACTGCTCAGAATTTTGAGTTATGTTAATTATATAAGCATTGATAAGTGAAATGATTGTTTTGCATCATCAACTTTCTCCTCTTGAAGATAATCTATCCATAAGAAGTGTAACCAGAACTATCTTTACTGCTAGAAACTATTTCAATATAATATCATGAAATTCCTTTTGCCAATATCTCTCGTTAAAGATTACCCAAATTTAGCGAAAGCTTTTTCATTTCCTCTCTCAACTTCCTTTCATCATTTCATAGGTCTTCCCTCCTGTACCTTTTGACATAGATTTAAGAACATCCTCTTATCAAAAAGGTGGCCTAGTGCATGAGGTTCTCGCTATTGCAGGATCCGGACGGTGTCAGATGTGCACAACCATACCCCGTGTGCAGAGAGGTTGTTTTCATATTTCAAATTCATGACCTCTAGGTCACAATAAGCAATCTTACCACTGCGCCAGTTCTCGTCCTCTAAGAACATCCTCTTACCAAGCTTTTGTCAAAGCTTCATAGAACATGCTTGCATTGCATTAGCATTTTCTTCAGGTGGTGCAACCCATATGCCTCCTCTTATATACCCATTCTTGTTCATGTTCTTCCTAGTTTTACCATATATACATCTCAACATTCTCATTATGCTACATTCAACTGGTTTGCTTGACCCCAACATTGTGGAACATTTAGAGATTATTTAATCAAAAATTTTAATCAATGGGTCATGATAGGGGAAAATAAAGTGGCCGTTCTTTTTTCCCTAAATGAATGGTGGATGTCATGTCAATATTTTTTTGGCAAGTCATAATGATGTCTTGATATCTAGAAAAGTTGAGATGGTGATGTATTACAAAGAAATTAAAAAGTTGGGGCTGTAACTTCCAGCATGAAACCATACAATTAATAGCATATACTGATATAGAACAAGAAAGAGTGCTTGGCATTTGTTGTTTACATTCTGTAGATGTAGCTTACAGATAATTATTAGAAGATAGGATTTTTATACTTATTCAAAGTTCATTAAACCAATTTAGTTTCAAATTTTTGCTATATCTTAATATAAAGTGTATTTTTCAGCTTGGCCCTCTTAGGTGCTGGCCAGGTGGCTTGTGTTTGTCAAGATCAATTGGAGATATGGATGTCGGTGAATTTATTGTTCCTATTCCACATGTGAAACAAGTGAAGGTTTGTATTTTCTTTCTGAAAAAAACAATCATTTTTATAAGAAAAAAATCAAGCAGATGATCCAGCTATAGTGACCTTTCTACTGCATGCCGCTCATGTTTGACTGGTGATGTTTACAATATTTTATGTTCATAATGTCGTTCTAGATTGCATCAAAACATACAGAAATACTTGAAATATTTCATGGTGGATATGTAGCTTTTGCTCTCCTGTGCTATTGCTTGCTCAACAAAAGGTTCAAATAACACTAATTGATAAAAAAGATTTGGCATGGTTATTATCCAATATTCATTATGCATTAAATAGCAAGTAGAAACCCCTGTATTATTTCTTTATCAAATAGGTACGTGCTTACATTTCAGAAATTTCCAGTGCTTAAGTAGTTAGTGTGAACCTGTTCAAGTTGAAAATACTGATTGGTTCCCAACTGTTCTGGCTGGACTTATTTGTGCTTTTGAAGTAAGAATTATATAAAGAGATTTCTCCTGCATTTTCACATTATTTTAGCTGATTGATAAGGAATCAATTTCGTGATGGAAAAGGTTCCTTGCCTTGGAATGAGTTACATAGGATTAAGACCAATATCTTCACTATCTGGCTTCTCCATTGTGTTGTTAGATGTGATACTAGTTAACATTATCTACATAAATAGTATCATACTTAGTGAACTGTTTATATAATTGCTATAGTTGCCCAAAGCTGGAGGGCGGCTTATCATCTCAAGTGATGGTGTGTGGGATGCTTTGACTTCTGAAAAGGCTCTAAGTTGCAGCCGTGGCTTGTCGGCAGAAGCTGCAGCCGCTAGAATTGTTAAGGTACTTCATTCTAATGGTTTTCCTATGCAAGAATTACCTCATAATTGCTGGTTTTTTCATGTTATTGGACTTCTTTTTACAGGAAGCAGTACAGATTAAGGGACTACGAGATGATACCACATGCATTGTGGTTGATATATTACCACCAGAGAAACTGGCTCCTCCTGTTCCACCTCCAAAGAAGTCAGGCAAAGGGATGTTCAAATTTATGTTCTGCAAACAATCATGTGAGTCATCATCTCATTCAGGTACAGGACAATTTGAACCAGATGTGCTTGAGGAAATGTTTGAAGATGGATCTGCAGTGCTTGCTCAAAGGTCTGTATGTTTTAGGAGGACCTTCGTTTTGTCAATCTAGTTTTTACTTGTTCCTGCAATGCTGTTCATACTTGTTCGTTGCCATCATTTTAGGTTTTACCTAAGATTTGGATGCATCTAGGTGAGTTGTATAGGATGCAATTCACTATTAGTGAATAAGGGCAAATTATGTGCTGATAGCTGCTTATCAAGTGATATCTGGACAACAAATTTAATAGTTAGGGACCTTAGATAACTTGGTATTTTAGCAATTAAAAGCTTACCCTTGATTCCAGTCTATAATGAATGCATGTATTTCTGGTTCCGAGTAATATTCTTCTGACTTGGAAGAATCAGACACAAGTCTATGCAAACGGATGCTTTATTTATATTAAGCTATTAATTATGAAACATAGTATGCTATCATCTCACAGAACAAATTATGAGGGCTGCTCACTTGCTTGCTGTGCTATCCATGTGATATGTATGGATGGAAGTTACAAGCTACGCATATTCTTTTAGCTAAAAAGAGGATGCGTAAGGGAGTATGTAGGATATGGGAGGCCATAGATCTTGGAGTTTCAAGATCTTCAGGTTACAACATAAGCCCCCTTTTAAGTGGATTGTGGTATCCAGAATATCAATGTGAATGGAGACTCCAACTTGGTAACTATGCCATCTCAGTATGCCATGCCAGGTGTATCTCCTGTCACTGTTATATAGCATGGATATCATAGTCGGGGATCCAAACACCTCTACCGAGTAGTAGCTAGATTCCTATCATGGGTTATCGATGTTTGTCTGAGATTTACCATTTGTTTTTTCATGTAAATTCAATCATATTGCAGCCAATATTGGGCCAAGTGACTTCCAGTTATTTTGTTGCAGGTTAAATATGGAATATCCAATCTGCAACATGTTCAAGTTATTCATGTGTGCAGTTTGCCAGCTAGAGATGAAACCAGGTGAGGGCATTTCTTTGCATGCTGGTTCATCACAAACTGGAAGAGTGCATCCATGGCATGGTCCTTTTCTTTGCCGGACTTGCCAAGCAAAAAGGGAAGCTATGGAGGGAAAACGACCTTCAAGAGGTATGACACTCACAGGGTTATTACCAGACTTATCTATAATATAAAACATTTATTTTTTTCTACCTGCATTTCAGATTCTGCATGTTGAGACTATTGGAAGTGAATAATTGTTGTCATTGTTGGTGTCAATGGGATCCTGATCCCATCACAACACCTAACAACAAAGTTAGAGCTGATGGAGTGGACACCTAAGGCCTCATATGCTAATATATTCTTTAATATCTTGATGAGCTTGAGGTGTCTTATATTCAGTTCCTGAGTAGCATGTAAAGGGCATTTTATCCGCATGCTACTGCTTCAATCTGCTGAGACAAGTGATCAGAATTCTTGCTCCCTTAACTGTAAAGCTGCATCCAAATTGAGAGAAGCAATATGTGGATCTTTTGTTGGGAGAACTTTTATACTAACACCATTCCTGCGTAAAGAAGCCCTTGATATGACACTTTTTTTTTTAGGTTCTTTGACATGGATACATCTCATGAGATAGGGCTGAGGTCGATTACATTTTTTTGGGTGCACTGTTACATTAGTATTTTGTGATTTTTATTGATATTTCAGTTAAATTTGAAACATAGGCCTACTGCTGTTTGCGGCAAACCAACCTGTTAATTGATTTGTGCCATGTCTTGTTTTATTGTTACCACTACACATGGTAGGAAATCATCTTAAATATCGGTCTCGAGTATGGTATTTTCATCCTTGCGTGCGTAGATATCTGTGGGTTCAAATTTTTAACTATTTATCTTAGATTTTCTGCAGCATGTTGAATTAATTTTACATTCATATGTTACTTGTGCATGCTTGTTTGTGGTACATAGGCCTTTATTGTAGTCTCCAGTTACTGAGGATTATCTATCGAAAAAACCCCCTCTCAGATCTTATTCTTAATGACTTGAGAAAGTTATGCTTGTCTGGTGGCTGATGTCAAAATTCACATTTGCCATTTGCATTAAGGATTGCTTTTAACTAGTCTGCTACTACCTCAACTAAGCTTGCTTCACATTGTAGGGGGAGGGTTAGCTCCCAAGCGCCCCGCGCCCCGCCCCGCCCCGCCCCGCCACCGGGAGTCCGTCACCGATTTCACGAGCCATAATCTAGTAAATACATCGCCGTTAGCCCTTCCAGTTCAGTAAGTCCATGGCCATCACAAGCTTGAGTTGATGCCGGGATCTAGAATCCTGCAGTTAGCTCAAAGCAATCAGCTAACAAGACTTGCAAATTCTTACCATCGGTTGACGAATTAAAAGTGGTTTATTTCTAACATTTCTTCAGAGCTTGCATGTGGGAATTATATTTTGTTTCCCTTCTTATACGTTAAGGACGACACTAATGGAACAAAACCCAGTCTGATAAGCTTCCGGATGGTGCTTGCAGCAGCGTTGCATGTCCCATAAGGAACAAGCAATCCCACAGCTCGAACAGCAGCAGCAACCATTATAGTGGTCTGATAATTTATAGCGAGTGGGCTCATGATAGTATCAAGGTAAATAGGAAGAACTTTTGATTAAAACAAGCAGCATCCTGTTATCCAACTTCACCAGAAAAGATTATACCAGGCAGTACGTGCAGCCTATAGGATATGTTCGGAAGACTAGGATATATTCCGAAAAGGACAGGTCAGACATTTCCATACCCAATACAAAAATTCTAGTACAATAAACAGCGTCAGAGTGATGCATTGCAGGACAGCAACCTGAAATTTATTGAAGTCGATGCAATTAGCAATTGACAGACATTTCAGGTGTTGAAAGGCAGTTGACTGGCATCCCTCTTAATCATCAGTAACTCAAACTGATATTTGCTGATAGGATTCCTTGCCTCTAGAAAAGCCACTGGATTAATCATGAAAGAAAGGGAAATTGGAAGAAAACCAAGACAGATTAAAAAAAAAGCCAATTTGCAATGTGTAATGTGAAGCACTTTGTAACATTAACATCATTCCAGATTGCTCGATATACACGAACAGCTTCAATACAATGTTTTTTTTTTTTTTTGTTAAATATCCTTCTAGCAGTAGCAACGGTTGATGGCATGAAAATCCTATGACTTCAAGAGGACCACCAGATGGATCCCAGCGGACATGAACAGCAATGCTATCACTCTTCTGCTTGACCTTGTAATGACATCAAAAAGACTACCGAATGGCACTTGAATCCCTGAAAGTGGAAGAATATTATAAGGCAGAAGCACCAGTGCAGCCAGCTTCTTTAGGATGGTTTAAATGTCCTTAATCTTGTATGCCTATGGGTTCATGGAAAAGATTTGGAACCCAATGACTGCCAAATTCAAAATATATGAAACAAGTCAGAGGAAATCTGTAGATATCTAGAAACTTAACAGCACAACTGTAAGATCTTCATAGTAAAGAAAATACTAAGAACCCATTTCTCAAAGAAAATAACAAAAAATCTGCCTGAGAATCAATCAGCCAGCTCACAAAAGATGAATAGAATTGAAAGGACGTGGAATGACAGATTTTCATATGCATATTGATGCTTTGAAATGTAGTGTACTTGTTACAGTTCATCATGTACCTGGCACATAAGCTGTCAGAAAATGAGACGAGTCTGGATCCCATTTAATAGAGATCCTTGAACAAATCAACTATCTGATCAAAATTTTCATTAGTGCTTCCAGAATTGAATGATCGTTTACTTCTGCTCTTACGCTTATTATAGGTCCTGTCTGAGGAATTTGATTTTGCCTCACCATAACCATTTGGAAGTGTAGTCTTTGAGGGCCACTGCAAGCTTTCTAGACCTGTGATCCTTTCATTCCGATGGTCATCTTGAAAGTCATCATACTCGAGAAACTGCTTTCTTCTGGTCCGAGCTTGACGAGCATGCTGGGAATTAGAACGACCAGAAAAATAGTTCTTTCTAGAGCTTTCATAGCCTCTAAATGATGGATTAGATACTTGATATCTTCCATAATTTCCATATCGGCGGCCGGAAAAATTGTCTTGACGCTGATATTTCTTTTGTACTGAATCATGCTCATCATAAAGGCTCCCTTCCCCATCTGAATATTCTATTCTGCTACCAACACCACCGGTGATTCCATGCAACTGTTCAAAAAAAAATGATAAGCAGTCAGCACTGAGATGGCTTACAAGGAACTAGGGACCCAGTAATGCCCTGGAAAACAAGTACCCAGTGTACCTATACAACTGGGTTGCTGATTTTCCTGTGAAGAATGATTGTGGAACAGAAACAGGTAATCTTAAAAAGCATAGAACTACCGAACTGAAAATCTTAAGCATAAAACAGGTAAACTTATATATCATGTTGTAGACAATAATGATGAAATTAAATAATCTAGATTCTTAGGATAATAAGAGACCTCTTCAAATTTGCAGCATAGATCCTGCTCAATAGTTCTGACTGCACGCTGCTGGCTTCGAGTGAAAATAAGAACAGCAGTCCCCTTTTTCCCAGCACGACCAGTCCGACCAGATCTATGAAGGAAAATCTCTGAAGTATTTGGCATTTCAAAATGAATAACCTGACAATATGACTGAGGATTAGCATTCTAGACAACACAACCAGATTTAAACAAAATCATTTGCTTGAAAATCACAGGCTGCAGTACCAGGTCAACATTTGGAATATCAAGACCACGTGCAGCAACATCAGTAGCAACCAGCACATTAAACTGTCCATCACGGAAAGCAGCAAGAGTTTTATCCCTTTGAAATTGCTGCATGTTCCCATGCAATGGTCTGCTTCCAATGATTCTTGCCATGGACCTTGAAAGTGATTCAGCATCCTTTTTTGTCTTTGTAAAAATTATACTTTTACCTCGTTGTGCATACCTCTATAACATTAAATAATAGATTCAAATGGTAGCAATAGAAAAATAAAAACTAAAGTAGAATCAGGTTAATGGAACCATTTTGGCACTAATCACAGAAAGAAGGTACAACAAAGTCACTGATCAAGGTATATGAAGGAGAATCGTCAAATAGAAGGAATTATAAAGTCAGGAAAAAAGTTGAAAGAAAGTACTAGTTTATATATGTCAAATAATATAACTAAATGAGAACATATAATATATCTTAATGATACAAAACAACTAATTTACAACTCAAAGGCAGCAAGTAGATCTCGTTATTCATAATGAGAATCAGTAAACATACTTAGCAACAACGTGTTGGGACTTCATTTCATTTGACTAGCTCAAGTCTTTTTAGATGAACTCACAGCTCCCTGTATCAAAAGTTATTTTAATCCTTTGTATAGACTGCTTGCAAGTCTAGGGGCATCCTAATGGATTTTCGTTCTTGAGCTTATTGCGACCAATAAGGTAGACCTCTCTACCACCCAACTGGAATATAGGTTTTATGGCAGGGCCTCGCTTACCTTTATTTGCCAAGCCTAGCAAGTTGTCTCTAGTTTGTCCAAAAGGTTGAAATAAGGCTAACAAGCAGTCCTAAAATCTACTCAATCCTTCCATGGAGCCTTTTCAACTTAAAGATACTCCTGTAGCCAACCCCAAATATGATGGGAAAAGGCTTTATATAAACTAAGCTTAATGTTCCCACCTTAATTTAAGCCCATAGCTCCCCCCTCCTTTTCGCCTTCCCCAATTACAAGATAACTATACTTTTGCACGTGCTACACAGTGATTGTGAAGACCAAGGGTCATGATAAAGAGGAAGCCTGGGAGTTGGAGCAAATAAATCAAGGAGCTTTTTCTTTTTTAAAAGAGAGCAAGTCCCTGTGAAAGGGGAACTACAATTAATCAACTAATCGGGAATTTTCTTTAGAGAAAGAGAATACCCCATGGAAAAGTAAACAATACATATATAGAATAAAATATAGTTGAGGGTCTCTGATATCGGGAAAAGAAGGCCTGCAGAGGGCTCCGATATCCGAAAAATATAAAATAGGTAGAGTCCAAACAGTGAAGTCGAAAATAGTAAGACAAATGAAATGGACAGGGCAACCAACCTATTTGTATTTTATCTCCTTGAAATATTTTCCTTTCTTCATGGCATACAAACACCCAAGCTTTCTTACTTTCTTTTAACAAAAGGCTTATAATATAATTCTTCAGATAATTCTTAATTTTGTACTTTCTCCAACCTTTAGCAAGTCTTTGAGAATTGTAAGAGCACTGCTTTCTACGCTTACAAGTACCTCTCCTTAAGATAGCTTTACTTACAGAGATCAAAGTTGGCAGAAGATTATGCTTATTAGGAGTTGTTGTTGCAATAGAATAGAGAGAGATACCCTCAGCTAACTTCTGATCAGAGTCACCAACCTGCACGTCAAAGAAAACTTTAAAAGTGTAAAGTTGTTTTATGGAGTGTAGAGATAATTGATTGGCATGATAAATAAAACAAGCATATTATGTGTTAAAGGACAGAGAAAGAAATGAGGCACAAAGGGTAACACACCAGATCAATTACAAAAGGATCTTTCAGGTACTTTCTTGAGAGACCATTGACCCATGAAGGCATTGTTGCAGAGAACAGCATACATTGCTTCCTTGAAGGTAAATAACTTAAAATGCATTCAACATCCTCTTGAAATCCAATAGCCAACATCTGATCAGCCTCATCCAACACAACAAACTTGACTTCAGAGAGATCTAAGGCACCCCTTTGAACTAAGTCGATAATTCTTCCAGGTGTCCCAACAACAACATCCATACCAAATCCCAGAGCTCGCACCTGATTCATGATTGGTATTCCTCCATAGAGACATGTGCTGCTCAAGCTTGGAGCAGACGCTTTAAACTCCCGTTGCACCTGGCGTGCAAGTTCCCGTGTAGGTGCTAATATTAGAGCAGAAGGGACTTGTTTTCTCCTATAATTCAAAGGCACAAAACAGTAAGAATTTTTTTTTTAAAGACAGCCACAAGCAAGCATAGTGAATTTTCCAAATGTTTATGACATAAATCAATTGCAGAACCATAAGAACTCACAGAAATTACAGGCTAGATATCAACAATTTATTAATATCCCATAGAAGAATAAGGGAAAACATAAGATAGACAAGTGCCTCCTAATCACTACAGGCTTTGAAGAATAGAGATAAATGACCTTTTGCTCCAAAATATAGACAAAATATACAAGCAAAGAGCAATTTGTTCATATGTTTCAGGATATATTATGACCACCCGCTTAAATGAAGTACCCACATCATCTGCTGAAATGCAATTGTATCTTCATTATGCATTGCATACTGAAAGTATGATGACTGAAACACACAGACATTGGTTGTAAGAGATGTATATATATATATATATATATATATATATATATATATATATATATATATATATATATATATATATATATATATATATATATATATATATATATGTAATTTGTTACGCATGGCTTTCACCAATAGGGGCATTAACTCCTCGTTAGTTGCTAATTTGGAAACTTTGGGTTATGAGTTTGACTCCCCTCCATGGGAATTTTTGCCAAAAAAAAAATCTTCAGAAAATCAGTTTCATGCACGTGCACATTCACATGAGCCACAGGCCAAAAGATGAACTTCATGCATCACAATATCCATGTGATATTATCATTGAGTTGTTTTTTCTAAACCATTGTTTGACTGGCCCCACACTTTAGAGAGAGCTCTCTCTTGAAACCCTTGTTTCCCTAAGGAGAACTGCCAAATGTTTATTTTTAAAATCCATCACTTGGCAGATATTGGCTTGGATCATACCCTAGTGCAGGGTAATTTTAATAATATGCTAGCCTTGGACATTGGTTGGACCGAAGCCTGCCAGAAACCAGGCTTAAGTTTCATGCAGGTATGAATATGCCAATCACTTTATTACTACATACCCTTGCTTAAGGCTAGGCTTCAAATCTGAACATGCTTTGTTTAAGTTTTCCACACTTACTCTGGTTTTCCTGAAGTTACTTGCATCAGCATTGATGATTTGAAAATATGTGATTTCGGAATTGGTGTGGAAGTATTGTACCAATGTTGCTCTTGAGGAGTCTTGCAAGCAAGCACACTGAGGGGAGGGCTAGGTAGAAGCAGATCTGCATGATTAATTCATGCATAAACCGCTCTAGGAAACAAAATTTTGAACAATAGTGATTACTAATTGTTACTTGCAGCACAATACAAATATGTGTCACTAACCTTAAGAATTGCAAATAGCACAGGTGATACTTGGAGGCAAGGTTTTTAAGTCCTGGTGGAACAGGCGGCGTCCCGGTCATCCCGTCCCATTCCTATGAGAAAAAGGGACCGGCATGGGGTCAGGACTCCGAAACCCATCCATGTGGGGAGAGACAAAGAAAGAGAAAAGAAAAAAAAGAAGAAAAGATGAAGAAAAAGAAAGTAAAGAAGGAAGCAAGGAAAGAGAAAGAGAAGAAAAAATAAAGAAATAAAGAAAGGGTTAAGAAAAGAAAGAAAAAGGATAGGAAAGAAAGGAAGGTAGAAGAAAAAGAAAGAAAGAGAGGAAGGAAAGAAAGAACAAAAAGAAACAAAGAAAGAAAGATGAAAAAGAAAGAAAGAAGGAAAGAAAGGAAACAAGGGGAGAGAGACGGAGAATATCTATTGGGATGCATGACCGGAACTGTTGCCGGGACAGGATGGGGCAGTGGCGTTCTGTTCCATGGAGAAACCAGGACACCCCCGTCCCACCAGATTTAAAACCTTAGACGTATCTATGACAAAAGATTAACAACTCATTTATAACAAATAATTATTGTTGGATAGTTAGAAAAGAGAAATAATATCAAACCTAAAGCTTACTTCCTAATTTTCTATTAGGAGTTTAAGTCTATTTTTGGTACTGCATATTGCCTTTCTAAGTACCAAAAGGGTATCATAAAGACACACAATCTGCCTCTGAACTTTCTGAGTCTTTAATTTTTCAGCAGTGAAACTATAGACAGCTACAAAGATTGTAACAGTTTTTAACGCATACGAATTCCTGGGCAGAGAAATTTTGTGAGGAACATATGGGAAATAATGGAGGATAATCTAAGAGATGAAACTCTAAACCCAAATTGATGTAGGAGTATAAGAAGACAGGGATCCCTTGAAAAGAAGAAACTCATTCTTTAATGTACACTGAGTTTTTTGACATGCTTGTCTCCAACCTTTAAATTTTCCAAGAAATTCTCTAAACAAATCTTTTTAAGAAAAATTCCATTTGATTCTGCATCATATTTTTGTGCAGTTTTCAATATTCAATTTCATGCCTTAGATGATTTCATTTATTAAGGATATCATATATTTTGTACTTCAATACTACACCATATTGTTGGGATCATATTCCAACATATCTCACGATTAAATTAAAAATGCCCCTTTAGTGTGCTAAATCACATACACCTACGCAACAAATCTCATGGTTCTATTTCAGAATTTTGAAGAAGGGAACTCAAAATCAAATTGCTCATACCATTTGCTCACTTACTTACAAGCAAAAACACATGCATATATAATTTGATATCTTCGAGCAAAAGCAAAGTAATAATTAGGACAGAAATGAACCTGTGGTGATTCTGATGTCGAATAATATTATCCAAGATGGGAATGCCAAAGGCTAGGGTTTTCCCTGAACCAGTAATAGCTCTTCCAATCATATCTCGACCTTCCATAGCTGGCTCCAAGACAGCTCTCTACACTCAGTAGCAGTATTTTACTTATATCAATAAATCCATTTAACAGAGAGAAGATTGTTTCAAATATCTAGAAAGCTAAAAGAAAGCCACATGCTTTTCATCAAATATCCGAACATGCAAAATTATGACTTGCGCAATATATTTTTGTGTATTATTATCCTACTACCCATGACCTTAGACAATCCAATAAGATCCCACAGCTTGGACTTAACATAGGAGTCTGGTCATATAAGAACAAGCAAGAAAAACAACACGATGAAGAAACCCTCGAGAGAGCGGACAAGTCCTATCACCACAATTCACAAGCTCTCTAATTTATTGGGAAAATTGAAGCAGTGTAATGACCTAATGTACTTTTATAAGTCAACATCCTAAGATTTTTATCAAACTCAAACACCAAATATTGGACCTCTACTCGTTGCATCCAGCCACTGAACAACCACCGGCAACACCACTATATACAGTCCAGCATAAGTACATTAGCTAAAGAGAAAGATGGCAACAAAAAATAACCTCCAAAAGCAACCATTCCAGGTCCAAACTATTCTCCATCTCCAATGCACCCAAAAACTTTTTTAAACAACCAGATCCCAGAAACTCCCAAATCTGGGCCCTAGAACCCATATTATTAGCAAACTAGTGATGTGATACATATTTGTAATCATCATCCATGCTCCAATGTTGATATAACACGATCTTTGAGGCATTCTGAGTCCATTGCTGAACTAGGTTTTCATTATACTGTGGAAGAAAAATGTCTCTTGAAGAATGGAAATTTAAAAACTTCCCAGAACGTACTAAAATTCATTTTCACTGAACTATAATCCTGTTTCATTTAAATACTAGTTCCTGATGGATTGAAGGGCATTACATGCAACAATTTCTAAGATGATCCTATCATATGCAGGACTGAGTTAAACTATTTAATACAGTGCTCACCAACGGTACGGTCAGAAGGTCTTTCGCCCCGAAATTGATACCTAAAGTTCAAATAGTATAGCGGTCTAAACTTCCTTTCAATTATAGATAATTCTGATGGAAAAAAACGAGAAGAAATTTCACATGTAATAATTAGGAAATAAAAAAGAAGAAATCTCCATTTAACTTCTAATGGTCTTCGCTTTCTAATTCACATATCCCCTTCTTTCTCTTCATATAGTAGACACTATTTTGAAGCTTAAGACAAAAAACTTCTGACTAAAACCTAAAATCCAAACGCATTAAATTCCATCAAAAAGATAACTTTTTGCCATGAGAAACGGATAGCGTTTACCTGAATGGGAAAGAGCTCGGTGATTCCCCGACGAGAGAGCGCGGAGACGATCTGTTCAGAGATGCCGAGCTTCGAGATATCGAGGTTGGCGGAGGCATCGGCCGTCCTCGCCTCCTCGGCGAGGCGCATCGCCGCGCGAGCGGAAAGGAGCGGCTTTCGAGAAGAGGCGGCACTAGGGTTTCTAGAGATGGAGATGGAGCGGAGAGAGGAGGCTTCAGGGCTTCTTTTGAGAGGGATTGAGAAAGTGGAGGAGGGGAGAGGAAAGAAGAGGAGAGCCATTGCTGTTCGACTTCTCGTCAGGGGTTCGCAGCCGCAGAGCGGGGTGTCTTCCAACGGATAACGAAGACACACACACACACACATACACATATATAGCACTAGGGCATATCTAGCCGAAATATCTTGGGAGCCAGGGCGCCTTAATATCAGGGAGCTAACACCTCAGCCTTTGAAACCGTTATAACGTCATAAAAGGCGTTATGTTAGAACCTCGCTATCCTTACTCCTCCGTTATCTTATCCTAGGCGAAGGAGACTCGACGAACATAGAGCTAGTTCTACTCTTACCTCCGCATGTATTCTAAGGGGAGCGGTGGCTCTTGGATTTCGTATCCTGAACGACGTATTCACGTATAACCAAGTTTATATTCTTTTTATACAACCACGACTCATATTGACTGTGCATAAGTAAAGTCAACAAAAAAAATGATGAAGAAAATAGAATAGATTTATGATTTTTTTCTAAAAAATTCATTCCAGGTGTTGTGCAACAAAGAAGACAATCGCTATTTGTCTCCTGATAGATATTGTTGCTGGAAATTAGACCTGGGGGCGACCGTCGGCTGAGAAGAAGGAGCTTCGGTGCAGAAATAGCGGGTGGCGGTCTGTTGGCGAGCGGCGTCCTCTGGAAGACCTGCAAAAAGCCGGTGGTCGGGGTTTCCGGCGCCGGCCCTCCGATGCTTAAGTCAGAGGGGGCTAATGTGTAAAAGGAGGAAGGAAATATATCTCCTGAGTTTCAGAGTCCAACCTCCTCTAAGGAGGAGGGGTTTTCCTTTTATAGAGGGATACAGGTATACCGGTGATGTAGCGAGGCGAACGGATTACCACCATGATTGAGCACGTCGTCCGAATTAATGCACGATCGTGCGAATTATTGTGTTGCCGTAGGAGATCAGGCCGGAGCCAGTGAATCGTCGTGGCTGATCGGACGTAGCCGAGTGAGTCAGCTGTTTGCCGTGAAGGGCTTGAGATCCGTAGATGGTATTAATTGTTGAGTGAACCGGAGATCAGCAGAGGCCATGCGCATTAATTGTTGAGTGAACCAGAGATCAGCAGGGGCCATGCGCATTAATTGTTGATGGCGGTGGCTGGGCATAGCCCCGGGTCGAGCTGCAGAACGATGTGACTGTAGTAGGTGGACGGTAAGGTCGGGCTTCCGAAGTCAAGCTTCCGAGGAAGATCTGGCCGAGGTTGAGTGCTTGGATGGGGCGTCTCGGAGTCGAGCGCCTGGTCGGACGCCGGGCCCGGCTGCTTGTCTTAAGGTCGGGCGTTTTCAGGTCGAGCGTCTTCAGGCATGTGATGGTCATGCGCCCATGTATTCCGAGATGACTTGCTTTTCCCCCAACAGATATGAATGGCCTGAACGAAGCTACATTTTCTTAAAAGCCAGTGTATGCTCCGAAGCAGCAAGTGCTCGTCGTCATATCTATGCTAGCCTTGAATCCATTTAATTACTATAGCAGAATCTCCTTCAAGATATATGCATGCTCTCTGTACCTATTCGTAAGTGTACAATTGTTGGTCGATGGAGGAATGTGTATATCAAACTGACCAGAAGCTGCACACCATGTGAGACAAAAAGGCATGTATTGCCTACTTAAGATGCATGTATCATCCTGTGTTGAAAGTGCAACCACAAATTTGTCATTATGTATCAGATATTAAGAATATGTGTAGCGATAAGTTACGAATGCACACGTGTACTAAACTTGCATGAAGCTTGTCAAGGGACAAAGATGCGGGAATCTATGTGCATATCAGACCATAAAGATATTTGCATACACCGTGTGATCTGTGTGTCCTGCACTTTGAGAATGCATATCACTTTTTCTATACTGTACAATCAATCAGAGAGAGAAGTAATGCTTAATTTGGTGGAAAGGCATGAGTTCCACTCCATGATCGTTGATTAGTGAGAAAAACTAAATTATTCCAAAACAACCTGCGGGCGCCCGATGAGGAGGCGCCCGACCGGAAAGCACCCGACCTTCGGGCGACCGACCAGAAGACGCCCGACTCGGAGGCGCCCAACCTAAAGGCGACTAGCTTAGCTCGACGCCCGGCCAGATGCTGGACTCCGAGATGCCCCGTCATAGTATAAGACCTCGGTCTAATCTCCTTTGGGAGCCTAGTTTCAAAAGTCCAACCTCACCGCTCACCTACTAATGTCACGCCCTTCCGCAGCTCAATCGGAGACCATACCCTGCTTTGCCGTCAACAATTAATGCGCATGACCTGTTCTGATCTCCGGTTCACTCAACCATTAAAGCGTATGGCCTCTGCTGATCTCCGGTTCAATCAACCATTAAAGCGTATGGCCTCTGCTGATCTCCGATTCACTCAACCATTAAAGCGTATGGCCTCTGCTGATCTCCGGTTTACTCAACAATTAATGCGCGTGTTATCTACATATCTCAAGCCCTCCACGGCAGGCAGTTGAACTACTCCGCCACGTCCGATCTGCCACGACGACTCACTGGCTCCGGTCTGATCTCCCACGATACTGTATTAATGTACACGATCGTGTTCAATTATGACCAAAAAAGAATCATTCGCCCCATCACTTCACAGGTAATACAATACCCCTCTATAAAAGGAGAATCCCTCCACCTTAGAGGGGGTTGGACTCAAAAAACTCAGAAAAGCATATCTCCTTTCTCCCCTTACACATTAGCCCCCTCTGACTTAAGCATCGGAGGACCGGTGCCGGAAACCCCGGCCACCGGCTTCTCGCAGGTCCTCCGGAGGACGCCGCCCGCCGACGGACCGCCTCCTCCTGCCGTTCCAGCACCGGAGCTCCTCCCTCTCAGCCGACGGTCGCCTCCGGGTCCAATTTCCAGTAACAAGTCCGATTCAAAAATTGTGGTTTTCTTAGCCAATGCTGATGGAGTAGAGGACATGCCGGGAAAAAGAGGAGGCAGGAAAATAGGGACAATTGACTAACAAATCTAGAGGAAACAAATCCTAAGGATAGAGTTTATTTAACGATATACACTTTTCAACAATTTCAGATGGACAAAAAATATGGTGTGCAAATCTCCAGCCGCTGCGATATTTCTATCCCACCTCGTTGCCTGTAGATGGTCAATGATGCCAAGTGTGACCATGGTTGTGGGATCTTTTCTTGCACTATCCTTCTCCGTCATGATTAAGATAAGTAAGCATGATTTACTTGGGCCAAAAAGAGAAGATTAAGGACATAAGAAATCTCTAAAAGAGATGACGGAAAAATTAGAGTGAGAGAGAGAGAGAGAGAGAGTTTGAACATTATAACATTTCCACCGAATAAATCATGATTTTCTCTATCCATTCCTTGGATTATAGGATGACGATGTCTCATTCATATCCAGGTAGATATGACCAAGGATCAATGCGATACGCAGGAGCGAAAATTTGGACAAAAATGCAAAATCAAATAATATGACTTTTTCCTGCAAAATTATTTTTATATTTTTTTTGGACAAAATTAATAAATTTGGTTAGTCTTTTTATGTTTTTTATTTTTTTAAGGGAGAGGGTGCGGAAAAAATCTATCTACACTCTTTTTTTTATTTTTCTAGAAATAAACTATGCAACTTAGAACTTTTGATTGCTAACTAGAGGGTTGTGACCCTTCGAGACATCTCTTTTATGCTTTAAACAACTGGGAGTAGACAATAATTTAGCACGTGTCATCATAATATTTAAACATGAATTATCTTGTTAATACTCTAACACCCGGGTTTTATAGGCAATTGTCCCCCTCCTATAGCCCTTTGAATTTAAAATACCCATGTTGTCACTCTTCTCTCACATTTGAAGCGTCCTCCCTTCTCCTCCATACTTCCCACCTTCTCCTCGTTCTTTTGAGGCAAACCTTCTCCTCTTTTTCACCTATTCTACTTTGAATGCTACCACATCTTGATACTATGACAATTTGATGTCTAATATCAGCTTTTACTTCGGATGATATAGCTGTAAAGATTCATAATCAAATCTAAGATTGTTGTTGGCCCCTCTTAATCGAATTTATCATTATTATTTCCTTTTCTGATCTCTCTTTATTAGCTTGGATCTCATTAGCTATCCATATTCTCTCTCAAGTGCATTGCAAGTACTCGTCTTTGGTCCCATGTACAATAGCAAAAGATTCATCATGAAAGTCCTTTCTCTTCTAATCTCTCCGCTAATAAAGAGAATAATATAATTTAAAATAAAGATTATATTTATCAATTAAAGTTGGTAACTAAGCCTTTCTTTTTATCTTTGGTTGGTGTACAAGTCATCTTCTTAAATAAAATATTTGTTACCTTCTTCCAACATCCATGATTAAAGAGATCAAATCCGACCATCAAATGTTTCCTCTCACAAACAAACAACCTACGTAATTAAAACGCAAAAGTTCCAAAACATGCAGGCCCCACACTCCTCCAAGAAACAAATAAAAAAGAGAAAAAGTAGAGAAAAGGCCGCGAACCGACCTGCAATTAGCATCCCATTCATATCTCATCAGTCATCATCGAGCATGGGGGCGGACCGTCCGCCAGCTGCCATTCCCAACTAAAAAGCGGGCGTTAAGAAACCCCGCTCGGGCCCTTCTCACCCGCCACCTAACCCTATTATTCGTCCCCCGATGTCGCTGCCCCAGATCAACACTCAAATCCGTTACCTTCACTTCGGTCATTGTAAGCCTCCTTTCACCCCCACCCCAATGGCTCAACAGTGACGCACGGATTTTTTTTTTTTTTTTTTTTTGGTAAACCGGCCGCCCACACTGATCTCACGTGAATATTTTATTGTAGAGTCAAAAGACAAAATATTTTACAGCGGTGGAAAGAAAGGTACACGGTGGGTCTAAAAAATCTTTCAAGAATGATGAGCAGCAGAAGAGGCGATCCAGTCAACGGCTCTGTTCGTTCGAAACATGTAACCAATCTGAAAAATAGTACATTTCTGTAGCAACCGTCTGACGTCCTCTAGAAGTGGATGGTCGAAGATCTCTGGCTCTTTCTGTAGAATCTACTCTACCACTTCCACTAAGTTTCCCTCCAGGATGACGCACTAGGCTTTCAGAATACGCCTCACATAGGAGACACCCTTTCATGCTGCCCTGAGCTTTTTTTACCTTTAGAATAGATGACTCGAAGGTGCATCGCCTACCGGCCCCAATCACCCTACACTCATGATCCCTAATCACAAAGGCAATATCCGTGCCTTTTTTACCAGTGGACAGACTGCTATTAAAGTTCACCTTAAGGCAGCCAGAAGGTGGGGGCTTCTAAGATGTGAGAACATACCTAGGCACTATAGTAGTAGAAGAAAAATTCCAAATGTCTCTTGCTAATTCAGATGAAGTAGTTATAATAGCTTCGAATATCTTACTAGTTTGACCAGTAGCTCTATCCATCATAATTTTTAGAGAGGCCTTCTACTTTTAAAAATTCTGCCATTCTTGTCCAATTAAATATGATTGGTTAAATAGGCACCAACAATGCCCCAAGCAGCAGAAAATATCTCATATGACCGTTCACGGCGGATAGCGAAGGCGAAGTAAAGGCGTGAAAGGGCGGAGGACGAGACCCCTCTCTTTCTGTCTCTGCTTCGCACCAACGTCTCTCTCGACCGAAAAATATTGATTTTCTCTGCTGGCTGGCGCTCCGGCTTATTCCCCGAATTTTGATTGGAATATGCTTCGATTCGGTTGTTATCCGCCTTCGCCATAGGCCTTCTGCTTCTTCTCCCCCCTCCCTCCTCCCTCGACGTCGCAATCGGCCCAGTTGTTCGTCGGGAGAGAGCTCTCGCGGATTTCAAGCGGTCGATCGAGGAGGGATTGGGAGTTTGAGATTTGGATCGGAAATTCGGCATAGGTTCTTTCCTTTCTGCGGTTCTTGATGTAATTTTCGTCGCGGTTCGACATCCGGGATGATTTATCTGATCTGCTGGGTGCTTGTAAAGAGTAAATATCGCATTTTGGCGAAATTTTGATGGTGCTTGGATCCCCGGCTTCGGTTTCTCGTTTCCTTTCATTTTTTTGATACGGAGTTCGACATCCGGGAAGATTTATCTGATTTGGGTGCTTGTAAAGAATAAATATCGCATTTTGGCGAAATCTGGTGCTTCGATCGCCGGCTTCGGTTTCTCCTTTCCTTTCATTTTCTTGATACGGAATTTTTTTGGAGAAAATTGAGGTTTTCCGATCTGGTTGTCTGATAATTTCCAGGAAAGCAGCGATCTTGGTAGGTTTTTGAGGTGGTGTTGTCGTTTTATTTGGGGTAGATTTGGTTATTTCCCCGGGCGCTCTAATTTTTATTGAGGGTTGCTTCCTGGGCGGTGTCTTGTGATGCTGGAGGGCTTCTAGCAATTGGGTCGTGGTTTTATCATCTGGGACTCCGGAAAGGTGGGATTTTGAGGAAGATGTATGCAGTGGAGAAGCTGAGCAGCTACATCACGCGGGGGGTGTACACCGTCTCGGGGCCTTTCCACCCTTTCGGAGGAGCTGTGGACATAATTGTGGTTCAGCAGCAGGATGGGAGCTTCAAGACCTCGCCGTGGTATGTTCGATTCGGGAAATTTCAAGGTGTGTTGAAGGCGAAGGAGAAAGTTGTCAGCATATCTGTTAATGGAGTGGAAGCTGGGTTCCACATGTACTTGGATCATAAAGGTGAAGCCTATTTTCTCAGGGAGTCCGATGCTGAAGAAGGAGACTTGATTGTGTCTCCCACATCCTCCGGAGATGAGACCGATGAGAAGATGCTAAATGGACGGTTCAAGAATATCCAGAGCTGTGATTTTGATGCTGCTCGGAGACAGCCAATTAGCCAGATGGATGTGGGGAATGGGAAGATTGTCAAGCGAACAAGTTCAAGGCGCTCAACAATTTTTGGGCTTATGTTTGGACGGAAGCCAATGAAAGATAATGACCAGGGGAGTATTGTGGAGAGGGTAAATTCGCTGGAGCGTGCAGAGATTGCAGCTGACCTCTTGGAAGCGAAGTGGTCGACCAATCTCCCAACCAATGATCGGAGGCCAAAAAATTCTCCTGGAAAACAATCTGAAGGTGACAATAAAGATGCAAATGCCATTGACAAAGAACAATGTCCACATATACCTTCTAACAAAGTCTCAGATCATGATGAAATGATTAATTCTCATTGCAAGAACCTTGATGATAATTTTTGGAGCAGTACTGTGAGTGAAAATCATTTGGATGAGATAATTAAGCATGATTCTCCATGTATAAGAGTTGATGAGGAGGTTATAGAGATTTACACATCAGAGAATAGCAACGTAGCTGAGAGGAGTGAGTTGGTCTTCGATGAAGTTGCTCCAGAATCTAAAGATCCTGATGCTAATAGCCAAAGTCATGGTACTTTCAAAGATTCAACTGATTCTTGTAGTGAGATACTGGGTGATAGTTTTGGAAATGATATGAAGCATTTTGAAGAGATAAATTCCTGTGAGAAGGTTGTTGAAATTTACACTTTAGAGACTGGTAATACAGCTGACAAGAGTAAGGTAATATCTGAATTAGTAAGAATAGAATCGAATCAAACTGATGTTCAAAGTTCTGGCTCTGTTGCTCTTTCTCACGATACAGTAATGCCATTGAATGAAATATGCAAAGGTTCAACCAATGATTTTTCTTCTGTTCTTGACAACGAAGAGAAGAAAACTACTTCTTTCAGCTACTGTGAAACTCTAGAAAACTCAACCCTAAAGTTCAATGTTTCTAACGGCCGAGCTCTTGATGCTGTGGGCCTCTTTTCAGGTGGGGTTGGACAAGGAGAGAAAACTTCTGAAGTCCAGTGCGGCACAAGTGAACTGATCCCTGCAGTAAGGTTAGAACAAGAATCAGGTGCTTGCACAAGTAAACAAAATTTGAGTGGATGTCATGACCAGAATTTGGAGATTTCCAGAGTAGAGGTTTCTTCTGTCCCTCAAAACAATCAGTCTGACTGTCCAGATAATGCCGACTCTCCTCCCGTTGTGGCTTCTGTACGAACTTTGAATGGCCTTCATTCTTCACCTGGTGGAGTAATCAAAGTGGAAGAAGCAGGTAATAACCAAATTGATTACTTTGGGAATGAAACTCAGATGGAGGAAGGAGAGACAACAGACTGCATTCAGATCCAGCGACTTGACTCTACTGATCAAGTCGAAAAGTTAGAAAATGTTGGGAAGGGAGTTAGTGTGAATGAATCCTGTAATTCAAATGGTGTTAATAATGCTCAGGAATATGGTGTTGCATCTAGGTCCGTGGAAGTAACAATAGCAAGTGCCCTGTCCGCTGAGGGCTCAGAGGATGATCAATTCCCATTCAGCGATACTGACAGTTTTGCTGCTAAAGAAATTGGCCCTGAGTTATCACTCGATGACACAACAGTTGAAACAGAAGATCACCAAATGGTCTCTGCAGAAGCTGGTGTCAAGGAGCATGAATTGAAGGACATAGAAAACGAGCAATCTTTTGAAGGCTTTTCTGACGTGTCAAGGCCTCATACCAGTCCAATAACTATTCCTGGAAGCCGGGCAAATGAGTCAGGAAATGAACAGTTAGCAAGATCTTTACCCAATATGCGTTCTGGCATTCATGATCTTGAAGGGTCCAATATACCTCACCCACTAAGTTGCTCACTGAATTCAAAATCTACAAATGCTGTGCTAGATGTACTCGAGAAGAAATGTCCTAACTCTTCGAAGGCAGATTCTCAACACGGTGGAGAGCAAGGTCAGGTTACCCCTGAACTTGTTGCTACAGACATTGATGTTGACAATAAGGGGGAGCAGAGAGGCACTCTAATCAACCCTGCTGTTGGTGAGTGAATCTTATTTCCTGCTGCTTCTATATGTATGTATAGGTATATATTACTTTGCCCGTTGGGTTTTCTGATAAATTATATTTTTAAAGATTGCACCAAAATTTTCTGCTGAATAGAATCATCTTAAGTTGTATATCAGCAAAGGCTTTGCAAATTATTATGCCCCTGCAGATCTTGGTTATACATGAAAATTGTATTGGATGCATGCATATGTTTGAATTAAATTTGGAATGGTTTTTTTATATTATGTACTTCTATGCAGAGTTATCCCTCTGCAAACACTTGTTGTTTGAAGGGATGGGGGCTGATGCAGCTCGTCAGGTATTTAATTCTGAAAAGGTGAATTTAGAGAAGTTTTGTGCATTGGGCCCATCACTTGTGAAGAATGATAAGCTAGTCATCAGAATTGGTGATCATTATTATCCATGGGATGCAGCTGCACCAATCATTTTGGGAATGGTTTCTTTTGGTCAGGAACAAATATTTAAAACCCAAGGTATGATACCTGTGGACTGGGATGACAAAAATATTAAAGGGGATAACTCAAGAGCCATAGTACCAACTGGGGTTAGCTGGAGGCTTTGGCCATTCAATTTCAAAAGATCAAGAACCATAAGCACTGTGCATGCAGCCCATGAAGGTTTTAATGAATTGGGCAGAGATTCTGCTTCTGTCAAGACAAAAAGCCTGACTGGAGAAAATGACATGCTGAAAGTCAGGAGTATGAAGAAGAAGGTGCAATCACTTACTCCAACATCCGAACAGCTTGCTTCCTTGAATCTTAAGGAGGGTCGAAATGTCATAACATTTAGTTTCTCCACTGCGATGCTTGGGCGCCAGCAGGTTATTCCTTTCATAGTTTTACCCCATGATAGACATTTTAAGGTGTATGTCTATTACCTAATACATTTCGACATTTAACAGGTGGATGCTAGCATATATCTATGGAAATGGAATACTCGCATAGTTATCTCAGATGTTGATGGGACAATTACCAGGTGAGTTCTCTACTTGCTATTTCAAGACACATATTTAAGATGACTTTGTTTATTTTAGGTTGGCCGATAGGTGCAGCTGTTTCATCTCAGAACATTGGCCAGCCTTTTCTGATGCGGCAAGTAATAATTGAAAGAAACAGGAAGCCCATGGTTTGTCAGACCTGGTCATACAACTACAATTCCTTGTGTGTCCTGGCACACTGACAAAACTTGAGGGGTCTGCCTTCTTTACCAAACACTTCCTAATAAGCGTGCACAAAGGCCTGGTTGCTTTCTGGGATGAGACAGGCAATTTGATTGACCTTCATATCCATTGTTGCCAATAACTTTTCTCAAGTTTTTTAGCTTAATATTATCTTGTTATTCCAATAATATCCAAATGACAATGCAAATATTGTCTCTTCCTTGAGTTTATGGTATTCTTACTTTATGGATCTTTGCCCCAGAAAGTAAGCTTTGTCTGCTCTTTTCATTACAGCTATCCCATATTTCACCTATGCCTTTGCATGCTTTTTCTGAAAAGTGCTGATTCAGTTTATGTAATATAGGCATTTTTCTGACATTTGTTAAACTCGTTTAATTGAATTTATTTATGTAATGCTTGTTTTTCTATTTTTGAATGATGTGATTTTTATTTAATATTGTTATCTATACTTAGTAGCATGTGAGTTTGCAGCTGTGTTTAATGAAAATGACTTGCATAAAGTAAAAGTTTTTAGGCCAATTATGTTTCTAAGAATCAAGTATGTATTTTTGAAGATCTGGAACATGTAATAATATCACCAAACAGCTATCTAACAATAATCTATGTTAGGTAGATATGAGTTTTTGTAGTGCATCTTCATGTGTCATTACAGATGTATAGACAGGTCTTCCTATTTCTTCATTCCTGATGCATCCTAAGTGTCATTTATATGAAAAAAGATATGCATACTGTAATTGGCTGATACAGGCACGAACAATGATATGCAAAACCTTAATATTTTGTATTAATGTGGTAGTCTGCACAAAGCACAAAGCATTTCAAAGCCATAGGCAGTTGGATTGGTCTTCTGTACAAAATCTTAAGAAAAAGTGGTTTTTGACCCTTTGCTAGCCAACCCCACCTGCATATGCAGTAGAAACTCAGGTCACTAGAAAATGTTGCAGGCTGGTCAAAGCTATAACTTTTTTTGTAAGATTTCTAACTGATTCTACTGATGAAGGGTCAAATTGGGCACCAATAGTGTGTAAAGCAAGCTAGAACTAGGGAGAAAAAAAATAAAAGGAACCTCAATGACGTAATTGCCAACTTGTGAATGGTGGTGAATTCAGGGGCTGTTTGGAGCCCTATAGTTGAAGTTGCAGAGCAGCTCAAGTCGCACTGCAACTTAAATTTCAGTAGTTGATTTACAAGAAAGCTCACTTCTTATGTTTGGAAGAGTTTGGGGAAAAGAAGGGCGTTTTTAATAGATATTTTGTCAAATATTCTGCGAGCGGATGTCAGGTCGGAGCACTTGACGTGCATGGAGATAATGTATTATAGACAATGTGGTTGGCATTGAAGCCACCAGTGAAGAGGACCTGGGCGTGGAGTTGGGTACCATAGGGAGTGAGTGGGCTGCAGTGCAGACCTTGAGGAGGGCAGAGATGTGAAAGAGAGAGATGAGATGGAGGGCTAGTGGTGGTGCATACCGGCGTAGAGGTGGAGGGGGTGGGTGGCAGCGGAGGAGGCGGAGTGGAGAGAGGAAGGGTAGAGAGTTGTTTTTTGAGAAATCAAGGTACCTACTTGAGCAACTGCAACTTGTCCTGTGGTCATTTACTGTGCAATTTATGTTTTAGGAATCCAAACAAGTGGGTTGGCTTGCACCTACAACTTAAGCTGCATGAGGCTCTGCTTGCAGAAAGCCTAACAGCCTCTTAGATCACATCACCTATATCTTAGCACTAATAGCAGTTCAATGGCAGCGAAATCTCATGTCTTGGATTTTAGCTTTTAAATTAATCATCAAAAGTTTCAGCAGCTGCTCTCAGCTTTATTGTGCGTTCAATGATCAGAACCTTGATTTTCACTTTTGGGCTTTATACATCATGGAGTTTCATAAACTTTTGAATCTTTGATGGCTTTTACTCATTTGACTCACAGAGTCAAGCAATGTTTTGACATCAAACTTTGATACATGTTGACGTAGGTCCGTCCAATTAGGTATCACTTATGTATGCATGGAAGCTTCTATAAATAGTATCCAGCTTGCTGTCCAATTTGCAGGAATAGGGAAGAGGAGAAAAGTTCTAATTGTTATGATGCAAAGGATAGATCAGTTTTCATATTAAACTGAACGTAAGATAGGCACACAATAAGTTCTAGTAGCAAAATATTAAAAGTAGAGATTTTATAACGGAAATAATAAAAGAGATTGCAAATGAGTACATAAAAGAGAGGAGAGACTGTGTGTGTGTGTGAGAGAGAGAGAGTCAAACCTGGACAAAACTTATTCTTCAAGCAAACTTACTTTAATTAATATCTAAATTCATCTTTTCACACAGACTCTTATTAATATGGACTAGAATGACTAGAAAATATTACTTGTTACTCAAGAAAAGCCTCTTAACTGACAAATTATAACTGTAAGACACTTTCCATCTAGTTTGGCAAAAAAAACCCCTCTAAAATTGGAAACTGGATCTCCTAAACAAATCAACAACCATCCATCTTTTTTATTACTTATTTAACTCCAATTAAAATATCTACAATGGAAGATCTAATCTTGATGTAAGATATGCTAATAGGATACTTAATGGATCCGGCTAAAACTCCTGAGGAAATTTTCTGGACGGTTGTCATTGTTGGTTACCGTAGTGGAAACAGTGTTGAATAGTAGATCTCCTTTGTAAGGAAAAAAACATGTACTAAGACATCATGAATTGTTTAAACACCAAAGGACTCAAAATAGTGGACTTCTATTAGACCTCAAAATCATGTCCAGTAGTCCTATGACATGGATATGGACTGAAAAAAAAGCTCCTGCATCACTAAGGGAAGTCTCGTAAGGGCATAGGTTTAAATATAATTTTGTAATAAGTCCATATGGATGTAATCCAAATGGAATTTGGGAATCTCGAGATGTGCAATTCATAGAAGCAGAAAAGCATAAAACATGACATGTCCCTGTGGGCATATGAGTTGAGGTTGTTGTTTTATATTTCTTATACTATTATACCTCTTCTTGTATTTCCTTTTTTGCGAGCAAGCAAAGCACACCAAAAATGATGTTCCCCTTGTCTGCTGCATATCCTTTTGGTGTCTCATTATATCACTTCAGCCTGCTGATCATTCCAAGTAATCTCTCTTGTGCACTTTTGAGATTCTGGATTTAATTAGTGAAAAGCTCGCTACTTAGGACTTTTAAATGTAATTGCAAATTCCAAATTGTTCAACATCATTATATCTGGTTGCTTGCAAACTTCAATATGAGACAAATGCCTATCTATTAGATTTTCTCTAAGTAGGCCACTTGTACAGCTTGACTTCGTTAGCCTTTACCTGCAAACCCTGTACTCGGACTTTTTTGATTGCAGACAGATGATCTGAGCTCTACTGTTGTAGATGTGCAGTAAGCTCTTAATTTTGTCACTTTGTAGATCATAGACCAAGAATCTTATGCTATTAATAGGGAGAGGAGAACTTCGTTTGCATGGAATTTTTCTTGGTTCTGTGTTTGTGTGGCAGTTCCTTATGATGGAATTTGTTTATGTTGTAAGTACATTGGTTTTCCTGATTTTGCTATATCCTTTTACTGATTTTACAGATCAGATGTTCTTGGACAGTTCATGCCTCTAGTTGGTGTAGATTGGTCCCAGACTGGTGTTGCACATCTCTTTTCTGCAATTAAGGTATCTACAAGTTCCTCACGCATGATAATGACCGCTTAACATTAAGCATTTATTAATAAAACTTAAGCAAATAGCCACTTCTTTTATCTGTACTGTATTAAGCTTTGGACTAGGTTTAATGGAGATTATAATGTTATCAATTGCACTTGGTAGGTGCAACAATGCATTGTCAATAAAACTTTATATATTAAAATGCAGACCATAGCCATATTTTATTTGTCAAGCCTTGTCCCATTTATTTTTATTTGGCAGTGTGAGTTTTCTTTGCTAATCATCCTATAAAGTTTTACATCTGGTGTCACTATTTGCTTTTCTCAGTCCTTTCTATAGCTGTCGAGATGGATAAAGAAGCACAAAATACTTTAAAATGGCTAAGGGACCTAGATGCTTCATATATTCTCTCTCCTTGTAGTGGTTTAGGTATGGGGGCATATTGATCACATACCGGCACAGTGCAGACCAAGGTCGGTGGACCATGTCGAACCGCTTGGTTTGGGGCGTCTCGAACTGTAACAGCTACGGACCGGGATAGTTCCGGCGATGAAAATGAGACCGGCGTCAGAGGAGGAGAAGACGAAGGAAAAAAAAGGAAAAGAGAGAGAGAGCGGGGGAGGGAGGGAGAAGAAGGAAGAGAGAGGAAGGTCGAGGCCAGCAGGCGGAAATTGGAGAGCCGCCGCGTGGAGGAGGGAGCCACGGAAGAGGGGCTCGCTCCGATCCTCTGTTTTGTTCGAAACAGGGGTTGAAGGGGCCCTTTTATTTTTGGAGATTTTAAGTAAAAGTCGACAAACCCATTGTCGGCTTCACTTAATTTTTTTATTTTCCGATCCTCTTTTTTGTTCGAAACAGGGGTCGGAGGGGCCCTTTTATTTTTGGAGATTTTAAGTAAAAGTCGGCAAACCCATTGTCAGCTTCACTTAATTTTTTTAAATAAAAAAAAAATTAAGTGAAGCAGACAATTGGTTTGCCACTTTCACTTAAAAATGTCAAAAATAAAAGAGCCCCCTCTGGCCCCTGTTTCGAACGAAATAGGGACCGGAGGGAGCCCTTCTTCTGCGGCTTTCTGGCCTCCGCCTTTTCCGTGCGGCGGCTCTCCAGCCCTCCACCGGCCTTCCTCGGCCTTCCCCTTCTCTCTCTTTTTCTCTCTCGTTCTCTCTCTCCCCTACCTCTTCTAGTATGTCGGTACAGGCCCGACCTGGCACGGCGTGAGCCCATACCGACTCGTCCTGCCGGAAAACCGATACAGTTTCCAGTACTGGTTTTGCTAACCTTGGTGCAGACTGTGGTATACCCTCATATCTACTCATGATTTGCTGATATAGGATGATAGGAAACATAGGATGTACTGGTGCTTATCGAAGTACAGGACGTTATGTACGATGGTATGATTGTTTTCTCAAATCTTGCTTCCCAATTAAATATCTTATATAATATAAATGGAAACCCATACCTAAACCACTACCCTCATACAGTTGAGCTTACCTGATAATAATTTCATGACTCTGTTTGATGCAAACCACTAAAACTCATATAACCTGTACTAGAGATGTTTAACCTTTATAAGAAAATCATAAAGCATGGACTGAATGAGATTATTAATCTCCTCAGTGAAAATTGCCTTGGCAAAATTTAAAATAACCTTTTCTGTTAAACAATTTATAATAACCTGGTAACACTAGAACTGCAATATATTTCCTACAGTCCACCCTTGGTTTATTGCCCTAAAATATTTGTAAAAATCTTTTGCACTACATGACTTTTATCTAGTTGTTGTCTTTCTATCCCATTAAAGAAATCCAAAGCATCTCGTTAAACAGAGCTTCATAAGATCTTTGTTGAATATGCATGTACCCATCCAATTTCTAAAAGTTTTGCACTTCATCTAATGTGCTCACTCTTTACTTTATCCTTCCTAGCGTTGCCGCAAGTCCACCTGAACATTCTAGTCTGTCTTAGTCATTTTACAAGCTCAGACCTTCTTAATTGCCCATCTTTTGAACCATATAATAATCTGATCCCTGTTGCCATTTACAGAATTATCCTTAAGTCGCAAAGGTGTGCATTAACCACATAATTAACAAGAAAATATACATTTTACTTTATATGAAAACCCATCGTGTTAGTATATGCTTCTTTCAGTAGCGAATATGATATGATTAATTGTAATTTATATTGTACAGTTGGAAGAGAGGGTCTTTTGTTATTTCAAGATCTTTGATAAGGACAGGTTGGGATCAGAGGAACCAACCACAAAGTGATCGAGACAGGTGGTTCATGGTTGTCAGTAGGTTAATCATGTGGTATTAATTTGAAGTAAAGCAGACAATGCTAATTGCTTTGACTTAATGTTTGTCAAGTTGAATCATTAATTATTGAATCATATTTGTTCAACAAGGTCAATGAAATAGGTGATGACTACCTTCATGGTCTAAGTTTGAAGAGAATGAAGCCAAAAATTATGAATAACCCTGGAGTCTTGGTGAATATATTATTGAAAAGAGTTGCATATTTTCTGACATTTTCAGCAGGTTTACAATTAGTTTCTTTTGTATCTTGTCATTGCTTCAACTCTTGGACTTCATACCTGCTTGCTCTGACACCTGATCTACAAGCTTTAACTAATTTTGAACTAGGCATTTGAGGAAAGATGCTAGGTGATATTTTGTTTCCATTTGATATGTAGTCAAACATTGAATCTCTTGTATCATAGTGCATTCTCTTTATAATTGCATCCTTTTTTGTCTTGCTGATGCCCAATGAGATCTAGTATATTACACCTGGCGTCTTTGTAAGCAAATTTCAGTTTGCTGCAGGAGAATGGATATCAACTGCTCTTTCTAAGTGCACGTGCAATTTCACAGGCCCATCTAACAAGACAGTTCCTTTTCAACCTTAAACAGGTCATATATCGAAAACCGATTCTCAACTGTGTTATCAGCATTATAAAGTTTTTTTCTATGTTCTCTTCATGTATAAATATAATCATGAAGGAAGCGAAGAAAAGTAATCACATTTCCTAAGGATGTAAATATGTTTGGCTTTACAGGACGGGAAAGTGCTCCCTGATGGTCCAGTTGTTATATCTCCAGATGGACTCTTCCCTTCACTTTACCGAGAAGGTGGTTATAGAAACTTCTTCGCTTTTCATTTTTCTATCTGCATGGGAAGAGTTGCATGTACAATTCATTTTGTTATTTTCATTCCCAGAGATTACCCATATTTTGAATTAGGGGCATCAGTGTTTACTGTTTTGATTGGTACTACTGATGTACCCTTGTACTTCAGACCCTTGCATAAGCTATGACTGGTTATTTTTGCTGCATGGCATGATTATAGTTGTTTTAAATTAGACTCTTTGTTGTGTATCCATGCTCTTTCTCATGAATTACTGGGCTTTATTTATATCATGCCAGTAACCAATAGGGAGGAAATTTTTACCTGCATGCATGCTTGAAACATGATGTATATGTTTAGTTGAAGGCACACATGTGCGTTAACAGATTTCTGCTATCTTCATCATGTATCTTAAAGGATGTAATTGAACTCATGAGAGCCCAGAAGGAAAACACAAGTAAAATTTTATAGAATTGTTAATGATAAATAAAAAGTTTGCAATTGAGGTTTATGCCATGAGATTCTTAGAGAATCCATGCACTTAATGAATGCTAGTGGCATTATGATTGCCATAAGAAGAGTGTCGAAAATAAAACTGCAAATATTGGCTCACAACATGTACCATCAGAGAAGCTAATAATGCGATGTTATTCATTGCTTTATTGAAGCCACCAAGAAAATTATTAGAGGTTGCTATGTGGCTGCCAAAGAAAGAACGGGACTACACAAGTCAAGGAAAGTCTGAAATTCCAGATCAAAGAAAAAGAGGGCAAAATAAGTGGAAGGAGGGGAAAGAGAGATACAGAAGGCTAAAGCGATGTGGGCCAAGGAAGGAAAGAAAATATAACAATTTGTTTTCCTATAGGGGATATGAAATTATATGAAAAAAACCTAACTTTTCTGTCTTATGAAATCATATTAGCCTATGTGGCTATGTGCTATGTCAGTCGATGATCTAAGCAATTCTCAATGTTCTAATTCAGATGAGACTGAAAATCATTTAAATTTAGTTGATCTTGAAATCATCTTTTAGATGGTTGGTTGTAGTCTTTGCTTTTTGCTAATTTTTTGGATGCAGTTGTCCCTTGCTTATTTGGATTTTTATATTCTATTAGACAAGGTTTAACAATACAGCTTAGGTTTCAGTTTATAGTTCTGACTGGACCAAGTGAATTTTGATTTTGACAATTTCAATGGCTTTGGTGGTTTTGGCTTTGTTCTTGACATCCTGATTGAAAATTATACAGAAAAATGTCATATAAAATTAGGTAAATTGTAAAAAAAGGTCAAGAAAATATGTTACACATCTTTTAAAGTATGTGATATTGTGGTGGAGGGACCCTTGGATGTATCACCTTGGTGCTGTTCCAATGAGATATTCAAAAATATATATACATATAGATTGTTAAAAATTCTGCTTAGAGTGTAATACATCTTTTTACTGTTTGATGGAAATCTAAGATATGATTATTCAGGGTGCATTATGAGTTTTGTGTTTTGGGACCTAACAAAAATCTGTCAAAGAATGCAATTTCTTTTATTATTTATGTTTTAAAATTTTGTAATATATGTAATGCTTTAAAATTTTCTCAAAGCTTGTGAAGAGAACAGCCAAGCATAGCTATGGATTTCAGATTTGATCCCATAAACTAGTTTTAGCCAAAACTTCAAGACCATGCTATTTGAGACATGGGCATTTGGGTTTCAGTTTGAGAGTTTTGAATGAAATTTTAGACCATGCTGTTTGAAGTTTAAGTTCAGTTTGTAGACCTTCAAAGTTCCTTGTGAGACGTTTTGAACCAGATATGTGTTCATTTTTCTTTTTTATTTACATTATTGTCTGGTTTAACATTTTATTGTATATGTTCTACAAAACTTGATTCCTTTGTTTTGAAGAAAATATTTTGTACCTGCCATGCATTTATTCTATGTTTAAATTGATATGAAATTGACTTCTTAACCTTATTAATTGTAGTTATCAGAAGAGCTCCTCATGAATTCAAGATCTCATGCCTAGAGGTGAGTTCTGCTCTTGCATGTTGGATTTTCTCAGATGTGCTTGCTTCTTGAATCTTATTACTTGTTATCCTAATTTAGTCATCTAATGTATGAGAGTGGATATTTCTGAAAACTTCTGCCTTCTTGGGTGATTAACATGAATATCTAAATGCACTTAACAAGAAAAAACGACTATTATGCATCTTTTACTAATTTGTTGGTTGTATATTATCATTATTGTGGGAATTTCATACAAAACATTGTAGTTTTTGGTGTCTTCTTTGCGTGACAGTAAAAATGACCAGCTTCCTATGAAGCAGTTTTCCTATTAATGTTTAATTAAACATGGTATCCAGAGCTTTTGATGTCACTGAGGACAATAGATATATTCATTTTTTCCTTAACCACTCGCTTTTCTTCCTATATTTACTTATTGGTGAGTGTACTCTTGTAGGTTGTAAACTTGGTCAATGATGTTGACCTCTAATGTTACAAACTTTTTCTTTTTGTTCTATTCTGCGGATCTCTTGTTTTCCCCTAGTCTTGTCACTCATTGATGACTCATGGTTTGACCCTTATCTTAAAACTGATTTTCCTCTGCAACAACATCATATCCTTTTTGTAGATATTACATGAAGAACGATGAACTACATGATAGTTGGACTGAAAACCATCTGATTCTGCTGGCGTGCAAAATTATCTATTGCCACCTTAAACCAATTTTGGAGCCCATTGATTCTCCTAGGAGTAGATATTTTTTTTAGACCTGAGGTCAGTCTTGATAACCAAACTGAGAATTTTGCCAGCAACATTTGCTTTTTTTTTTTTTTTTAATCAGCACATTTTCCAGCTATTTATTCATATTCTTCTTTGGACTCTGATTTTGGAAGACTTTGGTGCATTGGATAGCTTTCTTATGAGCTTCCAAATGATGCTAAGCCCATCCTTGAAGTCAAAACAAGTTTTTTTTTCCAGAAGAAATATTTCTGCCATTGTCTAAGAATGATAGCCTGCAAAGTACTTTGTTGATCTGTTACTGGGCCTGCACCATTACTTCAACTTTCTGATATCTTGCTCCCACTTTCAGTGTCCTTCACTATTTACTTCCTATGTTTCTATGTTACCACGTTTTTAAAATTTTTACTTGTGTCACCCATAGATCAAATTTCATCTACTTTAATTGCATTATGTGTCAACTATTTGGTACCTTTCACGCTCCAATTTCTACATATTCCCTTCCTATACCATCTCTCTCCTCAAGCATCATGCTTTCTCATCCTTTGGATTCAACACCTCAACCACTCGACTACCCTTAATTGTTCATGCTGTTATAATATCTCTCTTGAGGCCCTTTTTTTAGCCTGCAGTATACCAGATGATGGTCAATCCTGTTCTTAACTGGCACATTTGCTGGAAGATTCACCTTTATTTCGAGGATAAATTTGTTGATTATAGTCTTGTGTATAGACTAGTACAAGAAGTGTCTATGTCAATGTGTCCCTGATTAATACTATTTCAGTCTAGTGATTGGCATAGAATTGTATAGATTTTACGTTGTAGATGAGGTCTGCATATGCTCCCATTAGAATGGCATTTTACATGTAGCGTGGAAACCTTCATAAATGATGCATAGCTGGCTTTATCCCTGGTGAGATTCATAATCCTTCCAATGTGTTCCTCAAAATTTAACACTAGAAGCCTGGAACTATGCTTTACAATGAGAAAAAAGTGGAACTAATGCGTATAAAACAAAATTTCGGAGAAGGACCACGCTCTAGAATGAGTTAAAGCAAAAAATCAACCATTCCAAGACAGTGACAGCAATAAAGGCCTAGCCGAGCAGGTGCTTAAAGTTGAAATAATGGAAAATGCATTCCAAACTTGTATAAAACAAATTGTGATTGACCATTCCATGAATAGATTTCACAAAAGGAGGAAAAGGTGGTGATGGAGTATCTTATATATGGTCATAGTCTTAACCCTTAATTATTTGTGGGTTAATATACTCCACTGTTAGTTTATATCCTCTTTTTCTCTTAAACACTATTTGAATTAAATCAAGAGAGTGACAGACGAGGATCTCTTTTTCATCATTTTAAAAGAAAAGGAATTACCAAAACCATTTTGCAGTGGACCATAGTGAAAATGGAAATATGGGTACTAGGCGTGAGGCAACCTTTAGGGCCTGTTCAGGATGCATGTTTAAGTTGTTCCAGGAATATACCGTATATGGTTTCTGGTGGGAAGAAGTTAGCAGGGACCAAAAAGATTAACATTTTGATAAGGAAACTTTGGCTCAATCCTAAAATGTTTAGGATACTATAAATCACCTTTGAGAATGAACTGCTTATCCTGATTTTTTAGCATTTTATGATCTATCACGAGTCATCGCATCTCTATTTCTATATCAATGTTGTCTCTTTTCTTTAAAACTCTCCTTGTGTGGGGTAGTTATCATGGAATAGTCTGTCCAGGCATCCAGACAAACCCTTAGGCACCTAGTTGATCTGCTTACCCCCCTGAAATCAATGAAAAGAATGCACTTCAAAGAAGGGGGTTTGTTGAGAGAGTTTTGATTCTCCTAGGCCTTTGATTTGGATTTCTTCATCCAAGCCCTCAACTCCCAAAGGATACTTATTCCCAGCACCTGTCACTCACATCCACATGACCGTTATTTGTGCCATAGCATGCTAATGTTACTAAGGATAAGAATAACAACCTAAGCATCTGAAACTTTATATTAAGCTGTAATGTTCATGGTTCTGCTCAAGGTTTTAACCATCAACCCATATCGGGGGTCTGCCTGTATCAGGCCACTACCAACACCTAGCACAACACTCTATTAACTATTTTCTTAGAATATTTTTAATTAAAAAAAGTATCAGGATTTTTTTTAAAAAAAATGGGTATGGATTGGCATGTGTACTAGCCAAGGAATGCTGAACCGGTCCGTATCAGCCGGTTCAACCCGTACTGAACTGGTCCGATCTCTGACCGGTCTGGTTCATACGGGCTGGTACTAGCCCGTATCGGCTAGTCCAAATTTTTTTGGGCTTTTGGAGGCCAAATCAGTGGTACCGGTTCGAACCGGCCCGGCGGCTGACTGGTACACCTACGGGTACTGGTTCGGCGATTCTTGGTACTAGCACAGGACATACCATGCCAGCTTGTGGCCTGCAAGCCCACCAGAACTGGCACCGGCACTCAAACTCTTTGTTCCAAAAATAGTATTATTGATCCACTTTAGAGTTCTACAGTGGAATGCAAATAACCAAGGATATAAAATTCCAACTGAAAGATGTAAAAAGAAGTTAAATGTTGTGCTGTCTCCTCTAGATGCTCTGGCTTCCTATTTTCATGTCACCAACACATACACCCAAATCACAGCCTTGCACACCTAAACTTTGTTTGGTTGCATCTAAGTTTATAAAAACATATAATGATAAAAATAAAATTTTAGTTCTACAGAAAAACATGCGGCCATCGTTTCACCTTCTCAAATTTTACATGCCGTCACTTGTCAAAAAAGTTACTTTTCAAGTTCATACACCATCACTTTTATAAAAGGTTTTGCGGGAGGCAGCCAGACTGCACCTTTGTTAAACTCATTTATGTTTAATTTTTATGTAACCCTTTTCCATAAAATCTAGCAGCAAAACTGTTCCCAAGAGGTCTTAGCTACATGATCAAAAACTGCAGGAATCAATTTATATGCCAAAGTGAGGATAAGTAAGGTAGGTAAAGAGCCTAAGTATCAGACATAGTATAGTCATGTCTAAGTTTATTTAGAGGTATGTTTCTTACAAGATATTGATATGGAGATTCAATCGTAGAAAATAAACAAGTGAATGAATTTCACTATGGCACCTTATCACAATCCTAGCCTCAAAGTCCTTAGGTTGGTAAATAACATTAGCATCTCTACAATAAAATTGCTGACCTCTGCATGGAGGTCTCTGTTTTCCAGGTCTCAGTGTGTGAAGGATGGTTTTGTAAGGGCATGTTTGGTTACCCCTATGTGGGAACTTGAAGTCTTCAAGTAAGCGGAAGTCATTTCGGATATTTGCTTGCCCCAAAGTGATCCAAGGTGACCCTAAGTGAGTTCTCACTTTAAGAGAAATTGGGCTGAAGAGTGTTTGAAAGTGACTTAGGCTGGCAGGTAGCCCAAGTCACTTTGACAGCGTGGATTCCTGCTTAGCCCACTTAAAAACAAACCAAACAGGCCATAAGCATGGATGGTCTTTTCAATTTCCATTTGTAATCAGATAAAACTATTTGGTGTGATCCAGTTCCGGTGTGTGAATCAATCCTACAGTGGTGATCGGCACTGAGTGAATCACTTATGGTCTCCGAAGCTTCTGGAACAACAATACAAGCTTCAATATTCGGAGACTTGAGGTGCGAAGTGAAGGCAATGCTCCTATAAGCTATTGATCTAAATATATGCAACAAAAAGAATCGATCATATTATGAGTAGGCACCACACTTATGGCTGTCGATGTACAATTCATTACCAAGTCATAAAGAGTGCACATTTTTCACGTGAACATTGCGCTAAGCTTTTATATTTTTGGACGTGGATATAAAATTACAGGATCTTGTCCCTTCACTGCAGAAATGCAACAGTGAAAGGTGAATAGATCTTGCAACCTTTTTTTCGTTGTGATAATTTTTTTGTTTTCTTGCTTCACAATATTGGGGTAAGGAGTGCTTGTAACAAAAGAAGGCCAAAAAAATCATGGATAAAGCATTTTACCTTTCCATGGAGCTTATAGTGAATATTTGGTTGTAGTTCTCCAAATGGTCAAAATTTCATTTGCTATTTTACAGCTCAGGCATGTCTTCACTTTATCATACCAATTTACTAAATGAGCCTGGTTATGTTTAATATACTCCAGCTTCTTTTCTTTTGCTTCTCTGTGTTATGCTAGACTGCTCTTTGGAAATTTTACCTGTATATTTTGGAATGTTTTAATTTCTTTGGAAAAGACAGTTTTCAAGGCATAATGTTTCCTTCGGATTGCAACCAATTCCATGCTCTTACTTCTATGATATTTTTCAGGAAATCAGAGCATTATTTCCTCCTGATTGCAACCCATTCTATGCTGGCTTTGGAAACAGAGACACTGATGAAATTAGCTACCTTAAAGTTGGAATTCCTGTAGGAAAGATCTTCATAATCAATCCCAAGGTAAGATCTTTTAGATTATAATAGTATTAAAAAAAACTACAAAAATCATCAATTATGTAAATTCATTATGTTTTTGTAATTTCTAAATGTGTAGGGTAAAGTTACAGTGAACCGTCGAGTTGATACAAAGTCATATACATCCCTTCATGCATTGGTCAATGGAATGTTTCCTCCCATGTCCTCAGCTGAGCAGGTTAATGCTATGTTCCTATACCTCACGGTTTTGGTAAAATCACTTTCCAGATCAACATATTTAGAAAGAACTTGAATTCCTGATCTTGGGTGCATTGGTGCTTGGAATTGGAAAATGTTTTTTCTTTCTAGCTATCCTATCTTGCATTTAGTGAAGGGTGGTTGGCTTTTCATTTCTTCATTAGTATGTTTAAGTTAATTTTTGGGAACTTCTATTTGAACTTTTGGTTTTAGGAGGACTATAATTCCTGGAATTACTGGAAGTTGCCTCTTCCTGAAGTTGATGTTTGAACCTAACTATTTCCTCGCATGAGGGATTGAACTGACCATGTGGAGTTCAAAGCTGGAGAATGCTTGCAAGCATCACTCGAGAACCTTCAGGTAAATTTATTTCCTTGCCTACTATGTAATTCTGATGTAATGATAGTAATTTATTAGCTCAGCAATCCTCTAAGCTTGCAGCTTGCAGCTTGCAGCTTGCCTATAGAATGCAACAAAAGATCAACAATCCGTCTGTTTATGGATGTATGCATGAGTTTGTAAAGTACAGATACATGATGCGTCTATGTATGTTAATATATGTGCTATCTTGATTGATGAGATGGAAACTCTCATCCTTAGTGTTAAAAATAAATAGCTAATTTACGGACTGGATCTTTATAAGCAAACCCATTTACATTCTTTTGTGGAGTTAATGAACCCATATACTGTTTAAATGCTCCACTTGGAGCCAGGACCTAGGCTGTTCAACAATGTATAAGTGTGATGCTTGAACATTGTTTTATACTTTTATTCCTTCACTGATTTTGTATGTAATGTTGGTTTTAAACCTCATTCCTCTACCTGGTTGAGTAGCATATATGATGTAAGATTCCTTGAAATGCTGTTAAGACTTTTGCAGGCCAATCACTGGTTGGGAATGGCAAAAGCATGATTGATTGTCAGCTGGACATGGAACATACACATCAATGAGTTGCAGAGGCAGATCTATTGTGCGATGAATTTGTACACCTGCTCCGTGAGATTCCACAAGCAATGTAATTATTCCTTTTCATTCATTTGCTACTGTAGTGGAAAGAAACAGAATAGCTGCAAACATATGTAACATCAATTCCATTCTTATTAGCCATCATTTAGGTGTAACTTTTTACTACGTCAAACATTAATGTGCTTCAGAATTAGTAAAGAAGTATACACGATGATGTCATCTTTAAGTTTTATGATATTGTCTTAGTGGCTGTTATTTGGCTTACTAAGAATCAGAAAGCAAGTTTATGAATACATGAATAAAGTCGGGGTTCAAAGTTTGGCAAATTGAGATGACTAAAACTTCATTGAGACTGTTCCTCTTCTTTCTTCCTTTTCCTGTTGTAAGCTTTGATTACAAGACTCAAAATAAGGTCCAAAGAGCAGCAGGCAATGTAAAATACTCTCTACTATTTCTATGATATTTCAAAGAGAGCTGCAACGTAGAAATCTCACAAAAGAGTTAAATACTGAAGTTCAATTGGGGCTCTGTTGCTCTTCTTGATGTCATCTGTCAGTGAATGAAGCTGCGAGTCCCGTCAGCTGTGTAACTTTCTGGTGTGAGATTTCTCTGGTGTGCTATTACTGCTGGCTTAAAGAATTTTTCTCAGAATATTTTTAGACCTTAGTTATAAATAAACAGTGCAACATCAGGGTTAAAGTTACTTAAAGAATTATTACAAAGTTTAGAATTGGGATTCTATATGTCCCACCAGGGAGGAGATTAATAACTGACAGGTTGCTACCTGGAGAGTTGGAAAAGATCCAACCTAGACAAGATTTTGGTCTTTAGCATACCGCTTGGCTCTATAGATGCTCTTGGTGAACTTCAAGGGCTGAAACACTGCTGCTACGTAGGGGGACCTATACACTTCAATGACCTCACACAAAACTAGAAAATATTACATTAAAATGCAGCTTGAACATGTAGATGATGTTGTGTATGCTCCAGCTTCGAAAATGTTCCTTTTGATCTGAAGTTTGTGTTTTAGAAGGAAGATTCTGAATCTTGTTAAGGTTGTCTGCATGCCATATATGCCTGTAGGTCCAGCATATAATAATAATAATATCCCACATGCTGGTGCACAAAGTTTCATGAGGTGAAGGCACATATAATTAATGGAGTTAGAGGACCCTCCTTTATGTAATTGAAAGAAAATTTAGGGAATTTCTTTTTCTTCCTACTTCTGAGGATGGAGGAAGGTTGGGGAGGGGGGTTTGCAATTGATAGGCAGGGAGAGATCCCACCACTAGTTTAAGTTAAGATTAGTTTTAGGCCCTTCCAGTGAGTTTTTTAAATCAATAATGCCGCCGTTATTAGCAGCTAAGCATCATTCAAGGTACTACTGGATAGAAAGAACTGAAAAAGATGGTATCAGAGGAAAGATAATACAAAACAATCTTCTTATTTTCTGCCTTGTTAAGATCTATAGTTCATGATGGCTTGTTTTTCTGCCCCTTTTATGCGCATTGCCTTTTCTCCCCTTGAATTAACCTGTTAATTCTGTCCCTCTTGTAGCTACCAACTCTAGGATCAAAAACTGAAGAGCAGCATCAAGCAATTCTTCAGCACAACATTACTGCAATTACACAACCAAGGAAACAAATAAAAGCAAATTACATAACACAGTTAATATATCTTCCCACAGACTATCTGCACCCTTATATATGGGTTAAAAAAGAAAACAATCATTTACAGATATCATGCAATAATTCACGACCTTTTGCATACCATATCACACAATTCATATAAAGATGCGACATTACACTTGAAGTGAAAAACATATTATCACAAAACTAGCAAGCAGCTAAAACATCTTTATCAAAACTCATCTCAGCTCAGCTCGACTAATGCGTCCATCCTTATCTTTGTCAAAACTCTTTAGCCATTCCATGAAGTCTTCCACAGTCATTTCCCCATCGGAGGAATGTGTATGCTTGATAGCTGTTGCGGGGACGGCGCTTTGGTCGGAGCCTCGCGCAACAGCATAGCCCACATTAAGCTAGCAGAGAAAGAGGATTGCGTTCCTCCTGAGGTATTGTCCACTTTGGGCGCTCCGGGCCGCGCGTCCAGCGCAGACGGGGGGAGACTGGTGCTCTCACGGTTTTGTCCCACAAAAGAGCCCTCGAGAGGAAAGGATTTCTACCCCCTATTTAAGGCACAGAACCTTTTCGCTACTAGCCGATGTGGGACTAAATTCAAGGCCCCCTCCCCCTCCACAACATAGCCCCCCCAGCAGAAAGGTCCTGTGCCGGTTTAACCCGGTGTTACCAGCCCCCCAGGCAACCTGAGGGGTAGTGAATGGAGAGAGGAGGCGCCCCCCACCTGGCGCGCCATCTGTTGCGGGGACGGCGCTTTGGCCGGAGCCTCGCGCAACAGCATAGCCCATATTAAGCTAGCAGAGAAAGAGGATTGCGTTCCTCCTGAAGTATTGTCCACTTTGGGCGCTCCGGCCCGCGCGTCCAGCGCAGACGGGGGGAGACTGGTGTCCTCACGGTTTTGTCCCACAAAAGAGCCCTCGAGAGGAAAGGATTTCTACCTCCCATTTAAGGCACAGAACCTTTCCGCTACTAGCCGATGTAGGACTAAATTCAAGGCCCCCTCCCCCTCCACAACAATAGCTGCAATCTGGAATGAGATTATACAACTGACGAGCATCAAATCTGGATTATTTATAAGTACTTCCTCATGCATGATCCTTATAAAGCATTCTTTTGTCATCTGTAAAGTATAGGTCTGTGCTTTTTTTTGCCTAAATTAATAAGATTATTTTACTTTTCTAATCGGTGGATTCGATCGAGTTTCTCGACTACACGAAATATCAGTTCAGTAAGTGTCGCAAAGTGATTGGATCATGTAACACATTGGAATCAAAAGCATGCAAAGCATGGGGAAATTGAGACATCATTTCACTGCCCTGTGTTTTTATAGTCAAGTCTATGGAGGAATGATTTTCATGCCTAACTCCTTACATCCGCTCCTTTTGGTAGATGGCCTTTAAGAAAAGAGAGCATCTATTATTATTTTCACTGAGATACTGGATGCTTGCTTAGGTTGCAATTCAGAAGTATACATTTAATCTGAGTCTTAAGCTTAAATCATTGAAAGACCTAACACTTGCAACATTTAAGTGCCGAATCTATGTAATCTTTGGACAGGTGGCCTCCAAATCTGGTGCCCCAGTCTGAAAGGAACTGATATGGGCCCGGCGTTGGTCATCGAGGAGCAATAGAATCATATAAAGTACAACCGTACAAGCGCGTTTGCTCATGGAAGAAAAGGAGGGGATGAGATTCATAATAGCTTTAGTCAGAAGAATTGCGACTTGGAGCACATCATAGTGGGGGGCGAGTTTGCTTAAGGTCTTTGTCTAGCTGTCTTTATTGAATGCAATCTTTCTTGAGTGTAAAATTTGCTCTTTTTTCACTTTCAAACTCATGTTATAGAAGATCTGAAGGAGTCACAGATGAAGAGATTACGGCAAATGGAACAGTTGTTTTAATGTCTCTTGGACATATAATTGTTAGAGATTGAGGACTCTGGAGCATCATATGGGTTCTTAAGAAAATGCTTGGACTCTAGTTTTATCCATCGTTGGAAATGTCGACACTCTGCCAACTAAACATACGTACATACATGCGTACATTTAATAAAATCCAGAGATTATTGAGAAACATTGTGACATACGTACATACATGCGTACATTTAATAAAATCCAGAGATTATTGAGAAACATTGTGACCTTTATAGAAGTCCTTGCCATTCACTGGCACTTCAAATTGTTGGAGCAAAATAGATGCTAATATCATGCAAATGACATCAAATAATAATGAAAAATAGAGCCAAACAATGGAATACAAGATAGGCTTAAATCCACTTTAAAAAACTCTTCATTTCAACCATGAAAAACTGAAAATATAACTTACAAATATGCATAAAATCAGCAACTAAGAAGTTGCTTTTTTTTTTCTTGTAATCTTCTTTCTTTTAATATAAAAATCTGCTTAAGAAATTTCTCCTATCAAGCTCTCACCATTCTCTTCTTCTTTTTCAAAGAAAAATATAAAAAACACACCCTCATATCATAAAATCCTTGGACTGTTTTTTTTTTTTTTTTAATTATAAAACGGGTTTTAAACTAAGAGACTATTAAGTACACTAAGAAAATTACATAGGATGTCATAAAGCAAAAAGACAAAAGAAACCCATTAAATTGGGTCTACATTTCCAACATCTCTTCTTAAACCCAATTTCTAAAAGTTTTCATGCCCAATATGTTCTTCAATCTTCTAAACACATCATGCTTTAATGGCTTAATGAAGATATCCTCTACTTGGTCTTGAGACTTGCAATGCACCGATTTCACTCTTTTCTCCTTCACATGCTTCTGAATAAAATAATAGCGAGTGTCAATATGCTTGCTTCTCTCATGAAATGCCGGATTTTTAGATAAAGCAATTGCCGATCGATTATCAACAAAAAGTTTCGTGGCATTTTCTTGAGAAAAACCCAAATAGTTTAACAAATTTCTCAACTAAATAGCATGACAAATGGTAGAATTTGCCGCTACATACTCTGCCTTACAAGTTGACAAAGTCATAATTGGTTGTTCTTGGAGGACCAAGTGAATGCATCATTTTCCATAAAGAAGACATAGCTGGAGGTGCTCTTTCTTTCATCCAAATCTCTACCCCAATCACTATCAGAATAACCCACAAGTCTAAAATTATGTAGTGAGAGTAGAATAAGCCATCATTGAGCGTACCTTTCTTATAGCATAGGATCCTCTTAGCAGCATTGAGATGTGAATGATCTGGTGTTTCTATATATCTACTAATCAACTTAACACTATAAAAAAAATCTGATTTTGTGCAAGTGAGATATTAGAGGCTTCCAACTAAGTTTTTGAAATAAGTAGAATCAACATTGCCACCTCCAATGCTTTTTCTCAACTCGAAGCCACATTCAAATGGAATATTAACTGGATTGCAAGATTGCATTCTAAATCTCTTAAGAATCTTCTTTGCATAACCTCTTTGAGAGATAAAAATTTCATCTTTTATTTGTACTACCTCAATACTCAAAAATTGAGCCATCAAGCTGGTACCCATCATTTTAAATTCTCGAATTATGTTTTTTTTTTTTTTAAATTTATTGAACAAAGTTGGAACGAGGGGCCAAAACCGTTGGCCCCACGAGGCAAACAAACGTCATATCGGCCAAAAGGAGAGGGGCTCTGGAAGGAGCCCAAGGAACAGGATTTCTTCATGTTCTGCCTTTGGTTTTGACAAGAGAGATTTTGGTGCTGCTGGTGTCTAAATAAAGCAGTGATGGAACATACCGGTCGAATATATTTTTTTTAAAAAAAAAAGAAGAAGAAAATGGATGGCCACCATCTTTTGCTTGGCACGTGGATGTCACACGTGAGTGATTGAAGGTATGCAATGCATGGCTGTGATCACATGATCTTAAGAGGAACAGGTATATAACTGATAGATGGGTGTGATCTCGTGGACCATGAAATGCTGCTTGGTATGCCCAATCCACAACCGATCGATAAGGAGAGTGTTCGATAAACAGCTAACTGTTGACGACTGATGAAAAGGAAGGAGCACACCATTGGCTGCAGTAATCACGCTGTTTAGTGAAAAGTTCCCTTGCATCTCTGATGTGCATAAAAGAGAAAGGAGCACATTACAAGCATAGTTTTTTTAAACAATAGCCTTTTCTAAGTATACGAAAACTCATGTTTGTTATTTTTTTAGTACTGATCTTCCTACTTTCTCTTAATTATTGCACATATATTTTAATTATGTTTACACAACCAATGCTGTGTCTTGCAAAATAATGATCTTAAGAGGACGGCATTACTTTTCCATATGTACATATGTAATATAATGTAAAAGGTGGAATCAAAAAAAATAATATAACACAAAGTAGAATATATATGTGCATCTCTGATATGAATACATGCAACAAAATCAAAAAATAAATATCATCGAGTGCAGTACATTGTAGCTACAACAAGCTTAGCATCAGATGGGAGACTGTTCAACTAAACTCTCACATGGTTAGTTTTCTAAATGGAAAGAAGCAGCATCACATGATTTGGTTTTAGAGAGCACAATGTCGGCTTGCCACGTTATCGCGTCTATGTCAAGCCAAATCTAATTTATTTGGTCGAGAAGATTACTTTAAATTAGAGGAGGACATCAACGTGCTGGGTCATGGACATGATCCAACGTACGTAAGATCCCAAGAGTTGGTGCACCTAATATTCCGACTCCATGGTCATCAAGGAAAGCTGAGACAAGCATAGGCCAGGGGATAAAAAAAATTTCAGAATCAATTGGTGGGTGGATTTGGATACCAAACCATTGCATAATAATGCAGTGGTAATGATGGCGAAGAGGTTAGGACTAAAGGTTTTTTGGTTGGCACGCCTCTACAAGTATTATATCTGGGGAGAGATTGATGCTGTACTCAAACTTTCTACTATTTTGTTTCTCACAGTAAAATGACTGTTGGTAAAGTGCCAAGCTCAGTACCTAGCTATCAAGAGGTGCAATCGAGACAAGTGAAAATGGTCGGCAGGTCACTTCCAATCACAAATTATTTGTCTTTGGAAAGCATACTTTTAAGTACCTATCACTTTATTCAATCGGCCTGCTGATTGATTAGCTTCTTTCTATCATCATGTCAATCATCTAAAATCTGGGATATAAAACTTTTAATAAGAAAGGACCTTAGGTCTCCGCTTCCTACTAAGGTGTGAATAGCTTGCTAGATTTGAAAGGGAAATATACAATTGAACACTTTCAAATATTTAGAACTCAAGAAGATGAAAAATACTAAGCTCAAGTCATAAGAAGGATTTGTTTTTAAAATATAGATGATTTGAAAAAATATTAATATTCATGAACAAAATGTTCTGGTGGAGTAAAAATTAATTGATCCAGCCGATTTCAACTTTGAAACAGGAATGAACCTGAGTAAACTTCACTTTTCAGCTTTATCCAAGTTTATTCAAGCAAACGTCTATTTCGACTCTTGAATAAGATCCCCATAAAGGAACACTTGTGGGATTTCAGAAAACCTAAGACACGTTTTTGGTACTTAGTCAATATTAATGGGATGAAACAATACTGTTTAGCAGATTAATGAGGAATAAGCATATCTATTCAAATAATTAAACTGTTTAAAATTATACGAAACCAAACATGGTGTTCACAGTTAGTTTGGATTAGTTTTTTTTTTTTTTTAATGGTTAGTGTAGTTCTCAGCCAAGATCAATGAGAAGCCAGATTGATCTAGCAATCCAATCCAATGATGAAACTATATATTCTGAACTTTCAGCTGTTATTTCTTGATTTCCTCTATCAGTTTGATGCTATACATGCAACCCAATACAAATGGAAATCCTCTCAAGCCCCAGTCCCTCAGACATAAATAAATCTATCAAAGAATACAAAGTGTTCTAGGTATGTATCTAATTAGGAATCCAACAAGACGAACTCCCAACTGAGGTCAGCTAACAGTAACAGAGGCTCACTCCCACTCCCTCTCTTCAAACATTCCGCCTCCAGTCAGAAATGTTGAGCTTCCAGTGGCCGTCCGGGAACCCCCTCTCCGCCGCCTTCTTCCGGTCCCAGTCCAGCTCGATCCTTCTCTTCGGTGACAGGCCACAGAACGCCTGCAGCCCCTCGTCCATCTCGTCGTGCAGCCTCCACCACCGGCTGTGCGCCGCGTCGCTGGCGTAGACTCGCTGGTCGTCGATGATCCAATTGCAGTCGTAGTCCCGATAGCACAGCCATGGCTTCAGCCCGAGGTAATGTATCGAGTACAGCTTCGGCGGCTCGGCGGCGAAGAGGTGGTTCTTCATGCTGGCCTCCAGCGTGGTGTTGGACCAGAAGTTCTTCAGGAAGTTCACCCTCCTCGGCAGCCGGTGCCACCAGACGAACACCTCGTTGAGGAACCCCTGGTCACCGCCGTTGTACGAGACGACGTCCTTCCGGCGTCCCATGAGCGCTCTGAAGGTGCAGTTGGACGGCTCGATGACCATGATGCCGGAATTGAACATGACGCCGTCGTTGCCGGTGGCCGAAATCTGGGGGAAGTGGAACAGGAGGTCGAGGTTGCGGAGGACGATGATGTCGGCGTCGATGAAGACGACCTTGTGGTAGTCGGTGAGCTGCCACAGCCTGAGCTTGCTGTAGTTGTACTCGTTGTACGAATGCTTCTGGGCGTGGGGGTTGCGGATGCGCTCGATCTCCCGGAGTGTCCACCCGGCGGCGACCAGCGCCTGGAGCTTGGGCTGGGGGATGGACTTGTCGTGGAGGAGGACGAGGTCGCGGGTGGAGCCCGTCTTCAGGATGCTCTGCGCGAGCGCGATCGCGCCGCAGAGGTAGTTGTCGGAGGAGTGGAGGACCGTCGCGTACGCCTCCCGCCGGCGGGGGTTCACCGGCACCGCAAACTTGGACACGTCATACTCTTCGTTCCTTCCTGCACAAATTTTGCAACGCCATGAGGTTAAAAATTTCTACCGCTATGCTGTTTTGATCAGCAAAATAAAATGTAATAAATGTAACAGTTGATTACTAATGGATATCCATAACAGTACTAGTTGTTGAAAAATAAGAGGTCTTGTACAAGGTAGTTCTGATTTATTAAAGGGGGTAGGTTAAGATAATGAATACTTTAATGGAGGAGAGGAGAAATCTTTTGACTTGAACGAAATGGCCAAATTTTCTACACCTAACCAACGTGCGATGTCTTGTGCTTTTAATCTTGTCTTACCAACTCCATAACAAAAGAGAATGGGTGCCTACTTCTTGAAAATTCAATCTTTCATGGACCAGCTTTCACACATAATAAAATGAGTGACGTTATTGCACATACTGTATCAGTTTTTTAAAATATCCAACGAAGACTTGGTGCCATGCAGTGCATCTAGTACTAGTTGTTCAACTACAATCAGAATTCTCTAAGATGCATATTCATGAACCGTTCCATTTGGTGACCGACCATCTTTTGATGGTAGTCATCGGAAGCTACATAGCAACACTTTTACTTGAATAGAGGAGACATCTTTTGATTTCAAAGAGTAGCCAAATTTTCTGCACCTAACCAGCTTGTGATGTCTTTGCTTTTAAGCTCATCTTACCAACTCCATAACACGAGAGAGTGGGCGCATACATCTCGGAAATTCAGTCTTTCATGGGGTTTTAAATCTAATAAAAGAGCAGCTCAGCATCTACTCTTGTTGTGTATGGTAACATTTTACCAACTGATTCTATGGAGGGGGAAGAAAAACTCATTTGCTGAGTTAAAAAAAATAATCTTTTAAAATTATTCAGCACAAAAGATTTAATTGGATAGTGATATCATAGCTGTAAGTGCTGTCGGCTATATAGAGTCACGGTACATGTGCTTAGCCAAAGAATTTTAAAGCCACAGAAGCATGTGGCAGCCCGACTCTGTTCAACTAACCTTTGGACGACAGCGGTGGCTTCCAATAAATTATAAAGAAAAGTGTGATCCATGTTTTCTTTTTTTTAATGTTTTGAAAGAAGTGTGGTGTTGAATCAGTTATTGTTAAAACGAAACAGTGCAAAAGTTAAGGAACCGTAGGCGTCCATGCTCAAAATTGAGATTTAGAATATATATATATATATATAAGATCATCTATAGAAATTTTTTCATGAAATGCAAATTAAATTTTTAATGCCTTCATTAGGGACATTATGGCCTTCAATTTTTGGACAATGCCAGAGAAGTCGACATGATGGCCATTAAACATTCTAATACGTTCTCAGCTAACATATGGCCTTTATACAGCTTCCATCACCGAGTTTCTAGAGACTCAGTGTTCTCCAAAAGGTTGTGTCAGCCCTAAAAGGAGAATCCTTCTGGTGAGAAAGTGGAATTGTACTGAAAAGTGGTTCTATATAGATGGATTTATTGGTTCGGTCCCCAGTAGGCCAGTGTTTCACCTTTATGTCAAGAATCATACAAGTGAGAGACACAGAATTGAGACGCCCACCAATTTCAGCACCCAAGTATTCACTCGTTTCATTATCAGTTTTGTTTTGTATTTAGTCTCGACCCAGTTCTTAAGGCAGTGCATGAAGTACTGATATATAGGTTTCTACCCAAGTATTAATGTAGCTCCCAAGAGTGAAACTAAGATGAACTTTTTTTTCTCTCATAAGTATGTGATCACTAACCTAGCCTTCAGTGATGCATTCCACATCTCTAGTCTCCATCACAATCCCTACCTATTGGACCATCTTCACATGCATGTGTCTCATATGCCCATTTTGCCACGACAAATGATGCTAGCTAGGATGTCTCCACTTAATAATGCTGCTAAGATTTTTATTCTCCATACAAAAGAAACTATGTTGCCAAACCATAATTGATGCCATCAAAAAATTCCTCTTGATGCATGACCTTTTACCAAATATTGGAATTCTAATAACCCACTTACCATTCGTCAAAAGAGCAGTCTTTGCTGATGGACGACCTCCTACTGAGCGCTATAAATTAATATTACTGGTGTATAGTGTATTAATTAAACAAAAATTTCTCCTCCCTTGTACCATTTTTTTTTTTTAATTTGGCTGCTTGTACCCATTGAGAGCTATATATGAAATGCCGAATTTATCAAAAAAAAAAAAAAATCTCCTGCCCCCTTACCATTGAACATGGAGTCCACATTGTGTTGAGCTCCACGCACTGCAAGTTGCAGTGCTTTAACAAATGGACGTCTAATTAATATTAACTTCCCCTTTCATTTGAACTGATGGGCAGGGAGATTCCTAGAGACAACGTGTACCCCCGGGCACATGGTATTCACCAACTCTAGCAACTGGCCACAAGCCATCAACCGGCCGATGGACCCAAAACTACAGGAAGAAAAGGAAACTAAAATAGTGAAGGAAAAAGAGAGGTTACCTTCTTCCCACAATGGCAAGGCCAACTTGCATGAGCCTACCGGCATCGCCACCTTCTCCTCCATTCTCGCCGCCTGAGCTTCATACATCCACCACCCTCCCTCCCTCCCCACCAAATCGTCGCACCGGAACAGCTCCATCATCGGCCGGCATGCGCCATGAAACACCACCTTCACCACCCCTTGCCCATTCCTCCTCCCCCTCCTCGCCGCCAAGTTCGCGACGATCAACTGTATCTGTAGCCTGAGGACATCCCGCGCCCAACCATCCTCCGGTCGCCGGCACGGCAACTTCGCCACCACGATGTCCATCTCGTCGTATACCGAGAAGTCCGGCATCGGGATCTCGGGACATGTTGGCCCCTCATTCTCCTCCTCCTCGTCGATCCATTCCGGGAACAAGTCCTTCCATTCAAACAATTCAGACACTTGCTCGAAGTCTACCTTTATGCTTCTCCCCAGGGCACCCCAATTTTTCACCTCGTCATCTTCCATGTTCACCAAACCGATGGTCTGGTTCCCATGCAATCCTTGGAGAAAACTTGGAGGCTTCTCCAATGCTGCTCGCTTCTCCCCGGCTGTCTTCTTACTGACTTCCCTTTCCACCTGCAAATTTTGAAACTCAAGTTTTAGTTGGTAGCTTTTTCAGTGGATGGATATTAATTATACTTTCTTGACACTTTGGCTAGCAAAACTAATAGTTAAGAATTTCTATATTTCTTATCTTTAACTTCAAATCAGCAGATAATGCTCAGCTCCATCGGTAAAGCAATAACATTAATTTGCAATCTTTTTCTGAAGATTGCATGCTCATGAATCCAATCATGCAACGCACTTTAAATTCTAAAAGGTTTATAATTCTAAAGGATGGTTTCACTTTGGTACGAGCAATAGCTCTCTTAACTTTTGCAAAGTGAAACAACTACAGGACCAGTACTCACCTTACCTTCTTCATGTGGCAACCGCGTAAGGAGCACCGGACGATAGAGGCGGCATTCTCGTCATTGCGAAGAATCGATGGTTGAAAGAGGAGAGCGATGTAGGCAACAAGGAAGAAGGCAAGGAAGGCAAGGTTGATCTTGATGACTATAGCTTTCGACATGGCGGCCTTCATCATGTCCCCTCCCAAGGCCATCCTCTGAAGTGGGCTTCGGCCCTGGCCACTCTATATAGCATGCCAAGTCCCAAGCCTTCTGTCTTTTTTAAATCTCTTCCTTCTTATCATGTGCGTTTGTTTATGTGTGAACCATAAGTCTTGGCTTCGTGGTGGTTGGGGTGTAGAAAGAAAGAAAAGAATTAGAAGGGGGAAGCCACTAAGAGTGGTCCTTGTGTCGTTTACTTCTGTTTTAGGTTTACCCTTGGGTCAGGTAGACAAGGATGGGGTCGGGGCAAGTAAGCCTTCTTTCTCTTGCTGTTGCGGTTGGTACATCTTCCAGTACTTTGGAGGTTTCTTCATGGGATTTACTCTTCCAATGTTGGGATTTGCTACCTTCAACCCTTTGTTTGGGAACAATATTGCATCATTATATTTTCGATCAAAACAAGAAGAAGAAAGAAAGAAACGTCATTATACCCAGCAAATTAATCTTCCTCCACCTTTGCACTGTATGTACGTTACACATGAGTGAAAAAATACTAAAAGAGAAGCGGGGTTATCAAAACCGCGTTCTCTTTGTCTATATAGAATTGCTTGCATTCAGGGGTGTTCATTAATTTATCTATTTTTAATATCTTTCTTTCCCCAGGAAATCAAATCATCGACCTTTTCTTTGTAACATGGCGGAAAGTCGTCATGAAGTTTCGTTAAGATGAGATCAAGTATAGACCGAGGCCCAGAGGGGCGAGAATAGAAAAGAATTAAGAAAAGAAGAAGGAAACGTGGAGAAAAAGTAGTAGATTGGCTAACAAATTTTCAAGCCATGAAGACTTTCGTAGATAGGAACAGAGTGCTAGCAGTGTGAGACCACATCTTTTTTTCTTAACTGGCCTAGATTGAGGTGGGACGGCCTTTAGGCTAACAGCATGCATGGCATGAGGGATGGGGGAGGAAGACTCTTGATGGGAGTCATCTTTCTTCTCTAATTTCGGCGAGAAAAAGGAGTCCAAGAGTACGATGAACTCTGATGAAGCCCTAAGACTCGGTTACCTCGGCTAATTTCTTTATATTAATTTGGTTTTATAGGAGGAAAATCAATGTCGAGCAGAATACTGCACACTTTGGTTCATAGATTGCGGTGTGGACAAATGACTGGTCTGTCCGAGTTGTCAATGTAAAACAAGAATCCTTGTATACCCACCTACATGTTTATATATATTTTGTACATATATATGTGTGTGTGTGATATGCTAATGATTAAGATAAGTAAAGTGCAAGAATTCTTTAATGATGGTTTTTGTATTAAACCATATTTTGTTCATGCATTCTTTGTGATTGATATTATGACGGATGCATATATGAGTATAACTTATATTTGCATAATTGGACTAATGGATATGGTGCTCTGGACTAACTATGTTATATTGATTGCCTCATCACAGACGGAATATGTGATACTTATTGATTGTTTCGTCACAGGCTTGAAATGTAATAGTTATCAATTGTCCCATCACGGACAAAAAATGTGACCATGGTTAGTCTAAAGTCGAAAATAAAAAAAATTGATGTGTGGATATGAATTTGATTGAATAAATAAGGACTCTAGGCTGATCTTGTTATCATCGATTGCCCCATCATAGGCTGAAAATGTGGCACTATCGATTGCCCTACCTCCGGCGAAAAATATGACACTTATTGATTGCCCCATCACGGGCAAAAAATGTGACCGAAATTTGGTCTAAAGTCGAAAAGATAATTAATCCTGGATCCGAATCGAGTTAAAAAGGAATAGAATGAAAAGCTGCATAAAATCTTATTGAAAATTTATGAGATACTGTATGATTTATCACTCTTGAGTGCTTGGATTTCTATTGATATTTGATGTAATATGTATACTATTTATTCAAGCATTATTAATAGTCGGTTTATGATTTCATGATATGTCTATTGATTTTTTGCTATTTTTCAACTTATATTATTGTATTGATGTAGATATACGGAGATCGTACTGGGGTGTAAAGCTCACACCACCTCTTTCTTTTTTTTAACAGTTGCAGGATACTTGCTACTTGGTTGTGGTTAGAATCATGGGTGAAAGGATGAATAGATAGACTATCACTGAAACTAGCTGGATGATTAAATTTTGTAATTATACCAGTTTTGTTTTTGTTATGAATTGAGATCATTATTGTTCAATGATATTGAGGCTGTAGTAGATTTTCAAGCCTTGCATATTTTTTAGGGCTTTGTCCTAGTAAGTATGCGGCTATATCACATAGCCGGCCCAAGTGTTGGGTTTGGGGCGTGACATAAATGACATTAGAGCTTAAAGTTTAAGATTACTAGGGACCGTGGTATAAGTGGCATCAAAATTTTGCTACGGGTTGCACCAAAAGTGATCTATAAAATTTAGCTTTCAATGGACAATTTGTGTTTGGTTTATAAATTGTGGGGTTTGACCAATTTTAAAGTCTTATTAATTTAGAAATTATTTTGTAAACTCAGATAATTTTAATAGGTTTTTATCATAGTGGCGTAGCGAAAGTGTAGCGGGTTAAGTTATTTCGAATTTGGCCAAAATATTAACAAATTGGGGAATGTTTTAGAAGGCTTGATATGGTTTTTTCCAGTTAAAAAAATGCCTAAGAGCTCGAGGATAAGATAAGAATTGCGTATCTTCAACTCTTTGAAGCCTTAGGTACGCTAATTTTGTGGACGAAAATATTTTAGGAGGGAGAACATGAGACCCCATTTTTTTTATTTGGGCCTAGACCGGTCTGGATTGAGTTAGGCCGGCCTTTAGGCTAACCGCATGCATAGCACGTGCGATGGAGGGAGGAAGACTCTTGATGGGAGTCATCTTTCCTCCTCGATTCTGGCGAGGAAGAGGAGTCCAAGGGCACACCGGGCTCCGACGAAATCCTAGGACTCGATCTATAAAAAGGCCTCTCCTCTTTCCTCTAAGCATTGCACTAGATGTCTGATCAACCTCAGCGAAATCTGTTGAGTCTTCGCTTGGATTCCGTCGTGCATTCTTGGTGAGACACCGTCGATCCGATGCCGAAGATGAGGTATGGCCCCTAAACCCTCTTCCCTCTCCTCCATGGTTCTAAGGCCCCCATTGTCGGTCAATTTCGAGCCGGGTAATGGCCGGATTTTTTTGAACACGGTCTCTCCTTTTTTTTTCTCTCTTCTTTTTCTTGCCGTTCAGTCGATCATCGTCATTGTCGCCGTGGGTTGTTGGCCACTGGTGGATCGCCATTCACCAACGTCATTGCTGCCTTATATGGCCTTCCTCTGCTTCAAGAAGGGGGGATAGAGAACTTCACAGTTCTCTCTTCTTCTCTTGTTCTCTTTATTCTCTCTCTAGTTTCTTTCTCTCCTTATTTCTCTCTCTTCATTCTTCCTCTTTTCTCTCTCTATCTTGGTGTTTTCTCTCTAGTTGATTTAGGAAAGGATTGGGTGGAAGGGACTAGTGGGTAGTCGTAGATTACCACGCGATGGTGAACCCTTTAGCAAACCAACAGAAGGTTCTGAGTTGTCGATTACCTTGGATGATTTCTTTATATTAGTTTAATCATGTAGGAGGACAATTGACGTCGAGCAGAATTCTGCACACCCTGATTCATAGACTGCGGTGTGGATAAGTGACTGGTCTGTTCGAGTTGTCAATGTAGAAGTAAGAATTCTTATATACCCACATGTTTGTTTATAGATATTTTGTATGTGTGTATATGTGTATATATATATGATAGTGATTAAGATAAGTAAGATGCAAAAAAAAAATTATGATGGTTTATGTATTAAACCATATTTTGATTATGTATGCTTGTGATTGATAGTATGATAGATGCATATATGAGTGTAACTAAATTTGCATAATCGGACTAAAGGATATGGTGTTATGGATTAACTATGTTGTATTGATTTTTCCATCACGGGCGAAAAATGTGGCACTTATCGATTGCTCCATCACAAGCTGAAAATATGATACTTATCAATTGTCCCGTCATGGACAGAAAACATAATCGTGGTTAGTCTAAAGCTAGAAATAAAAATAATTGATGTGTGGATGGAAACTTGATTGAATGAACGAGGGCTTGGGCTAATCTCATCATCATTGATTACCCCATCATAGGCGAAAAATATGGTACTATTGATTGCTCTGTCATGGGAAAAAAATGTGACACCTATTGATTGCCCCATCACAAGTGGAAAATGTGATCGGAATTTAGTCCAAGTCGAAAAGATAATTAATCTTAGATTCAGATCGAGTTAAAAAGAAATAAAATGAAAAGCTGTATAAAAATACTATTGAAGATTTATGAGATACCGTATGATTTATCACTCTTGAGTGGTTAGATTTCTATTATGTATACTATTTATTCGAGCATTATTGATAGATAGTTTGTGATTTCATGATATGTGTAACGATTTTTTGCTATTTTCAAACTTATATTATTTTGTTGGTGTGGATGTGTGTGGAATCTTACTAGGTTGTATACCTTACATCATCTCTTTTTTTTTTCTTTCAGAGTTGCAGGTAGAGGTGGGCAACGGGCCGTGTCGGGCCGGCCCGGCCCAGGCCCTCCGGGCCCAAAAACTAAGCGGGCCGTGCCTGGCACGGCCCGTCCAGCACGGAAGGCCAGCCCGGCCCGGCCCCAGGCCCCTCTATTGGTGGGCCGGGCCGGGCACGGCACGCCACGGGCCGTGCCAGGCACGGCCCGCAACGTCTCCAAACGGGCCATGCCTGGCACGGCCCGTAACGGCTCCAAACGGGCCGTGCCAGGCACGGCCCGTCTGGAGAGGGGGGAGGAAAATAGCCGTTTCCAACGGCTATTTTTGTAAAAATGACCCTTTTACCCCTTCCAACAGTCCAATAACGGCTGAATTGAGGGGTATTTTGGGAAAAAATTTTTTTTGGGCTTCTATAAATAGCCCATTCCTCCCTCATTCTCACCACACCAAACCTCTCATTCTCTCCTTCTCTACTGCTATTATTTCTCTCTTCTAAAGTGCTCTTCTAGCAATTTAATTTTTAGTTTGTTCAAGTGCTACACAAGAGGAGGTTCCTGTTGAGAAGAGAAGGTCGCTTCTGTTGAGAGCACAAGAGGAAGCTCGGAATCTCGGCTCTGCCTCTGCCCTCCGACCCTCTACTCAATTCCTCCTTGCGGTTAGTTTTTATTTTTTGAATTAATCATAGATATGTCATCTTTTGAGGAAAGTCAGTTTGGCATTCCTGTTTCTGAGGGAGAAGAAACTAATCCCCAACCCCCTGTTCCTAGTTCCTCTAGAACTGGTGAACCGAGTGAAGGTCAAACCTCTTCTCGTAAGAGGACTAGTACTGTATGGAATGAATTTGATAGAGTTATGGTTGAGGGAGTCTGGAAAGCTAAATGTAAAAAATGTGCCAAACTTTATAGTTGTAGTAGTAGTGGGGGAACAGGGCATTTAAAAAGACATCAAGAGAGTCATAGGATGCATGATTCTCATGCTCAAACTCAAAGTACCCTTAATATACAAGGGGGATTACTTGTAGGTAATTTTGCATATAATCATGAAAATCAAAGAAAAGCACTTGTAAAATGGATAGTTAAGGATGAATTACCTTTTAGTTTATGTGAATCTTTTAATTTTGAAGAATATGTTCAATTAAACCTACAACCTGCTTACAAAAGAACTAGTAGGCGTACATTTAGAAGAGTAGCTATGACCAATTTTTTAGCAATGAAACAAAATTTAATTGAAACACTTTCTACTTTAAATGTAAAAATTTCATTAACTTCTGATATTTGGTCAGCATCTGTCGGTAGTAATTGTTTTATTGCCATTACTGCTCATTATATTGATAATGATTGGCAATTAAATAAACGTATTCTTGCTTTTCGTGCTTTTGATTTTTCACATTCTGGGCAACAAATTTCAAATATAATTTATCAAACTGCATGTTCATATAATATTAATGATAAAATTATGTCTATTACTTTTGATAATGCATCTAATAATAATTCTGCTGTTGTATTATTAAAAGACTCATTGCATCCCATATTAGATGGAAATTTACTGCATATTAGATGTGCATGTCATATCTTAAATCTTTCTGTTCAAGCTGGCATGGGCATGATTCAAGATGTGATTTCAAAAATTAGAAATGCAGTTTCTTTTATTCATGCTTCTAGATCAAGACTTCAAGAATTTAAAGAATTATGCATAAATCATGGTAAACGTTTTAAAAAATTTAAACTTGATGTAATTACTCGTTGGAACTCTACATATAGCATGATATATGATGCATACCCATATAAAAATTTATTAAGTGCATATATTAATGATCGTGGATTAGGATTTACATTGACTGAAACTGATTGGAATAAAGGAAAAATTTTGGAAGATTTTTTGCTTAGTTTTTATAATGCTACCAATGTTCTTTCTGGTATTTATTACCCTACTTCATGTTCATTTTTACAACAAGCATATATAATTAGTCAAAAATTTGCAGAACATAGATATGATGATGTTTTAATGCCTATTATTGACCTAATGGAATCTAAATGGAATGAGTATTGGGACAAGATATGTCCTATGCATAACTTAGCTGCTGTATTTGATCCTAGAGTTAAATTAAATGGCGTGCTAATTTTACTTGATGCATACTCTGAAAATATGAATCAAGATGCTGATATTTATGCTATTTATGATGAGGTAAAAAAACTTCTTTATGATATTTATGCTATATATGATGAAAAAATTCGTGGATCTAGAATACAAATACAAACCTCTATTTCTCCTTCTAGTAGTTCTCGTTCGTCATCTATTTTTTCATTCATTGCACAGAGAAGACACACACATGCTTCAAGTTCCTCTTCATCTTCTTCATCTTTAAGTAGTGAACTAGAATTTTATTTACGAAATGATCTTCATTCTGCATATGATGAAAATCAAATAGAGAATCTAGATGTATTATCTTGGTGGAAGAGTGTTAGAAATCAATATCCTGTTATGTCTGCAATTGCACGCGATATTTTAGCTGTGCCGATGTCCACGGTAGCATCGGAATCCGCTTTTAGTGCAGGTCGGCGTGTTCTTGACGAAAAGAGAAGTAGGATGACGGGCGAAACGGTGGAGATGCTTCTCTCTTTCAAGGATTGGCTGGATGCTGAGGCAAGACTTCAAGATAAAGGTGGACATAATACAACATCCTCTGATGATGATGATACAAACACTACTGAAGACTGAAGACTGAAGAGTGAATACTGATTCACTGAATCACTGATGATTAGTAAGATTTCTTAATTTTTTATAATTGTACATTTTTATTGTATTCTGGAGGTCAGACCAAGGTCCAAACCTCGGCCCTTTCTTAGTTTCTTATTGTATTCTAGAGGTCAGACCAAGGTCCAAACCTCCCTTCATGTACCATTTTGATTTAAATTAATAAACTGGTAGGGGTCTATGCCAAACCCCCCACCATTAAGGTGGCTTTATATTCATAAATCATAAATTCTTAGTGTTCAATATTTATTAATTTATTAAAAAAATTTATGAAGCATTAATTTTTATCGGGCCGAGCCGGGCCCAGGCCCGGACCGTGCCAGGCCCGCGTGCCAGCCCGGCCCAGGCCCTTATGGGCCGTGCCGTGCTGGCCCGCGGGCCGTGCCGTGCTTGGCCCGCGGGCCTAGACCGGGCCGTGCCGGCCCAGGCCCGAAGCGGGCCGTGCCAGGCACGGCCCGCTGGCCAGGACCCTCTAGCCCAGCACGGCCCTCTCAAAGGGGCCGTGCCAGGCACGGCCCGGCACTGTAGCTGGCGGGCCGTGCCAGGCACGGCCCGCTTCGTGCCGTGCCGTGCCGGGCCGTGGGCGGCCCGGCCCAGTGCCCATCTCTAGTTGCAGGATGCTTGGTACTTAACTGTGGTTAGAGTCACGGGTGAAAGGATGAATAGATAAATTATCACTAAAACCAGTTGAATGATTAAATTTTGCACTTATACTAATTTTGTTATTTGTTATGAATTGAGAATTATTGTTTCATGATATTGAGGTTGTAATAAATTTTCAGGCATTGCATATTCTCTATGATTTTGCTCTAGAGAGTATGCGGGCGTGTCACGTAGCCGACTCGAATGTAGGTTCGGAGCTTGACAAGCATCATTATTAAAAAACCTTTTGGAAATACTATTATATTGAGAATAAACTTATAAGGGCCTTTTTCACTTTAATTAAGAGCCATTTCACAATGTCATCTTAATTTTAAGAAGTTAGAAACATTGGAAGGAGCCAAAATTTATATTCTACACATGCAACCAGTATGACCCCACATCAAAAAGATTAAAAAATTGTTAGTTAAGTTGAGACAGCTTCAATGCCTTCACAGATTATCATTTTAACAGCAAAATTATGCAATAGAATCATGTTAATACATCCTAACATAGGATTGAACTTGAGCTTCACTCAGATTGCATTAAGCATATTTAGTCTTTTAATTTGGGAATAATGAGAGGAGTGAACTCAAACTTTGCAGAAAGGTATCAAGTGATGAGGATCTTTAATTCATTTTTTTTTTCCGTGGGTCTTTTCTCATACCAGGGTTGATGTCTAGAGACCGAACTGGTTTATCAAAAGCAGCCTTATAGCCATGTCTAGCGAGCCAACTGGAGACAACAATTGAAACTACATAAGCTTGACTCCACGTAATATCGCCTATTAGAGCTAGAACGCATGATTAAACATTCTGATTCTGATTTTATGAAGAACACTATTTCTCGCTGAGAAAAGTAGCAACCTATCAGTCCTCAAGATGCATAGAGGTTTTTTTCCAGTTTTTTCCTTCGTCCCTGTAATCGGCTGACAGCCAGCGATTTCTTCTCCACAAACAAGGCTACCATTATTAAGCGAATGAAGATGCGAGGCAATCCAACGCATTGTTTGATGGAATGTAACATGACCATGTGCACTCTGTCTTCGCAAGAATCAAACAAACATCATCTCATAAATCTTGCTTAAACGATTCTTTTTCTATTTGTGAGATCCAAGATCCGACTACAAGATGGAAGGGCATTCCAGAAAAATATTCTATGGAGAAAGTCCCTTTCTTTTTGAAGGAGAATGGAGGAAGCAGGAAGCTTCCCCCTATTTATGAATGAAATATTCCATGGAGAAGGTCGCCCTTCATGCGTAGGCTTCCACCGACTTTAGTTGGGTGCATAGACCAAATCTAGAGCACATATACATGCATACATGCATTCGTACGTACGTATGTATATACATACCGAGAAGGGCATGGTGACCAAATGACCATGGTGACATTCTCCATGGTTATATGTTACATCGATGGTTGCTGTTGCTGGAAATTGGACCCGGGGGCTGCCGCGAACCGAAAGGGAAGGAGCTCTGCTGCCGGGACGGTGGGTGGCGGCGCGTCGACTGGTGGCGTCCTCCTGGAGAATCCTGCAAGAAAGCCGGTGGCCGGGCTTCCCGGCGCCGGCCCTCCGAAGCTTAAGTCAGAGGGGGCTAATACGTGGGAGGAATCCAGGAGGAGAATGTTTGCTTCTGTATTCGTTTTTTATAGAAAGATATTATGTTACCTGGGAGGTGACAGGGGAATTTGTCTCCTTTTGTGATAATCGGGCACGATCATGCTCATTAATGGCGTCGTGGAGAATAAGGCCGGATCAGACCGGAGTCAGGGAGCTGTCACGGTTGATCGGACCCGTTGGGGTGGTTGAACCGCCGGCCGTGGTGGGCCTGGGGTTCGTAGATGGTAAGTGCATTGATTGCTGAGTGAACCGGTGGTCAGGGAGAGTCATACGCTTTGATGGCTCAGTGATCCGGAGATCATCTTGAGCCGTGTTCATTTAATGATTGAGTGCATCGGAGGCCTGAGGGGGTCACACGTATTAATGATAGGGTGTGCCGAAGGCCTGCGGAGATCACGTGCCTTGATGACTTAGGAATGGCGACAGATTGCGGTGGAGTCATGTATTTAGTTGTCAGATCCTTTAGAGGATTAAGCGGAGATTCTGGAAATTTGGCAAAGGCACGGGCTCGGCACGGGTGCCGAGCCGAGCCGATTGCTTAGCGAAGTATCCTGTTGTGGGGTCGAGTGTTTCCCTGGTCGGCGCTTCTTGGTTGAGTGTCTCTGGTTGGCGCTCTCTGGTCGAGCGCCTCTCTGGTCGGCACTCTTTGATCGAGCGCCTCCCTGGTCGGCGCTCTTCGGTTGAGCGCCTCCGAGGTGGCATAACTTGGGTTTTTCCCCCAACACTACCCCCGACTCCCAGGTAACATAATATCTTTCTATAAAAAACGAATACAGAAGCAAACATTCTCCTCCTGGACTCCTCTCACGTATTAGCCCCCTCTGACTTAAGCTTCGGAGGGCCGGCGCCGGGAAGCCCGGCCACCGGCTTTCTTGCAGGATTCTCCAGGAGGACGCCACCAGTCGGCGCGCCGCCACCCACCATCCCGATAGCAGAGCTCCTTCCCTCTCGATTCGCGGCAGCCCCGAGTCCAATTTCCAGCAATAGTTGCATTTGTTGCAGTGCAGCCGCGGGCTTTATATTCTGCATGTCAATGATTTGCATGCTTCATCGAAAAAAAGATGTTAATGATTTGCATTTGTTTCAAAGGACGTAATTAATAGTGCCGTCCAAATAAAAAAATTAAAAGAAAAGAGAAAAACCATCACATCAATCTTGCTTTTAATTGTGTTAAGTTGGATATGACAAGCCACCAAATTTAGTAGAATCTTAGCTTTTAGTTAAGAAAGAGGAAGCTTAATTAGCCGCCACAGCAGCATTTGGTGTGCTGTATCTTTCCAGATTCCCATTACAAGTGGACATTGAGACACTGATTGATTGATGGTTCTTAGTACGACATGAGCCGGCCTCCTCCATCGTTTATTTTGTGGGCGAATAAAGTTTAATCAAGTCGATCCTCGGTCGATTTTTTCTACCGAACGCTGACGAACCTGGTTTGCTGATCCAGTCAGCCTGTAATATGGCATGCAATGCACTAGAAAGAACCATTCTAGTCTTATATCTCATGTGTTCAACTGGGAGGACTTGGTTGGCATCCATCTGCTCCTTGAGAATAAGTTTATGAGAGTTACCTCTAGTGGCCGATCCAAAAAAAAAAAAATTAAAAAAGTATATAAAATATTTTTTTATGTAGAGAGCTATTACTTTATACTAGTATATTATCTTTTTTTTTAGATATAAAATTCTAGAAGTCAAAATAAAAAAAAAAGAATATGTTTTGAGTTTGAAGTAGAATATTGAGTAACTATAATCGATATCATTGTTTATCAAATATAAAATAAAAAATAAAACAATTATTAGTATTGAGAAAGTATGCAGACATGTCTGCAAGACCAAAGAATCATTTAAGAATAACACAAATGATGAAGATATACTTAGCTATTTTATAAGTAAGATAGGAGTGAACTATCGATACATGCACATATTGACTTTGTAATGCATTTTCCACTGCACCTTCAAGTCAACACGTACAACTGCCTTTTTGTTTTTCCTTTGATAAATGAGGCACAACTGTCGCATGGTAGCTATTGGATTGCCACTATTGCACATTCGTGACAACAAGCTTTTAAGATCTAAATCAGAAATTCTGAATTATTATCTAACAAAGACTCATGATGAGCACAACTGATCCTTCGAGTAAACTTTCTAAATTTTTTAGAATGTTGTTCGTAAACTTTCCAAATTTTTTACTTTTCTAATAAAATAAGCAAACGGAGAACTAAATTTTTTTCAAAAGAAATAAGTTTTCTAATCAATTTTCTTTGCAAACAAACATATACTTAGCTAACATGTTGCCTTCGAAATACAAACCACGAAATGGGACTCTTTGTTGTTGTGACCAATTCCTCTACTCGGTCGAACTAAGATTGTAGAATTCAAGAAATTTAATCCTTATGAGCCTAGAGTAATTTGTTTGTTCTTGCTGAGAAGGTGGTGACATCAAGCTGACAGCAGTTTCTTTTGGTCCTGCAAAGAACCCCCACTTGCTGGTAAGAGGAGATGATAGTAAAATGGAGACCATTTTTTAAATCATCCAACAGACTCCATACGTTTGGAAGCGTATTAAATTCCATCCATCATCAAACCAACATGTAGCTTTGGGGAAAAATAAGGCATTAAATTAATTAGGCCTGATAAACAAATCCAAGCAAACTAATTTTTCTTCATGGAGAAACCAGAATGAATGGTGGGAGACATCAACATGCTTCCGGTGATGTTGAAAGATAAGCTAATGGTGCCCAATAATGGGCTGTGTTGATCAGTTTGAAGATTGCTAAGGTCATATTCTAATTTAATAGCCCAATCATCTTCCCTGTTTTCAAGAGAAAATAAAATGCCAAAGAAAAGGTCCAACCAATGTAAGTGGGGAGAACGAAAAACACTGTTATTATATTATTTTTTGCCGTGTGGTTTGTTGTGTTTGTGTCTCTCTGTGCGTGTTCTCCCAAATGCAAGCAGGTTTTTCCAGCATCTGCTTGATCAGCTTAAGTATTTTTGGTGAAGTCTGGCATGCTCTAACACTGATTTTTGATCTTGGTTTTTGCCTATGGGTGAAATATAGACAATGAAATGGAACGGTTTCGGAAGGCGAACTAGACTGTGGACTGTATTGCTTCTTTTGTTGTACAGCATTTGGGTAGGATCTTCTGGAAGAACCATGGAGCTGCTCTTCCTCCTCTTCGACATTTTTTTTCTTTTTTTGACCTTTTTGGTTGTATTCATACTAGATTGGTATGAGTCATCATTGTACAAAAAAAAAGGGGGAGGGGGGTTGACATAGTCCATCAAATTTAATTAGTATGACCATATGTTTCTGTCCTTGATGAGGTGGCGGTGACAGAATGCCACAGTAGTTTAGGTTGAGAAGAAAAATTTTAAGTGCTCGAAGACATTCTATACCTTTGGAAGCATCACATTTTCCATCCAACATCAAGTAAACAAGTGGCTTGCAGAAATAAACCATGGTAAATAAATACATGCAAATTAATTTTTCTTGATTGAAAAAAATAGAATGATGGTTACATCAACATGCTATTCTTGTTGCACCTAACATACCAGATTCCGAATGGTATCCACATAATGGGTTATGTTAATCAGTTCATGGATTGCCTCGGTTCCTGTTCTCATATACTTGCCCAATTATCTACCCTCCAAAAAAAAAAAAAAAGTTTCCAATTATCAGCAAGGAGGAGCTTGTTCAGTCGATAGGTGCAAATATTGATCAACCATTCCATCATGTAGGGTGTGAAGCAAATTCAGGAGATGATTTGGAAGTACATTTGTAATATTCAAAAAGCCAATAAACTCTTTCCTTGGGTTTGGTTTGGTGGTTGGTTAATGAAGGTGCAATGGAGCTATGGAAGTTGTTAAAGAGCACCAATTAATCCGGCCTCCCAAAAGCTTATGGCCTAGAAGGTTTGAACATTTCCATAACATTATTCTCCACTCATTCTAATGCCATATGATAATTTAAGATAGAAGTTAGGCAAGCCATCTCACACTTGGCTTATTCATAATAACTTGCAGCACATCCAATAATGACTCAAAATATATTTTTTTGCTCATTGTTAATACCTTCATATCAAAAGAGTTGATAAGATCGTAGTTGAGAAATAAGATTCAGGTATCAAAGTCTTACCTTGCAAACCTCGTGCAAAGAAAGCTTCCAAACTATGGTCTCAATAGTTCCAGTTCGAGGTTAAAAGTTAAACACTCTAGTTTTATAGCTCTAAATCTCGAGTTGTCCAAATTTTGTGCCTGTGTCTCCAACATTTGATCAAGTTATAACCACTCCGGATAACATTTTAGCTAAGAAACAGGAAGCTTAATAAGCCACCACTTCATCATTTGGTGTATAGCCTATTTTTAGATTCCTACTCGCAATTAAATGGTACTTGGTAGGTCCATGATTGATGATACATCAAGTCTAAGCGATCGCTCATCTTCTTCCAGATATCCATTCCGAGTTAAGACAAGGTTTCAATTCATATAATCTTGTGTCAATTATCATAGAGTGGTCCAAAGTTGCGCATGCCTCCCTCTCTTTGTCAAGAGACTAACGTAGCAACTACAATGAGATGGACATGATATAAACCAAGAAAATTAATAACAAATAATACAATACAATACAGCATAATATAATAAAATATCATATGATACGATGTAATGTAATATAGCGTAATATAATGCGAAACGATGTGATGTAAAAAGATATGAGAAAGAAGTGCACGAGAGAAATATAGATTGAATTACACCATCATTATATCAATTGTACATTTGGAATTTGCGATGATGCATGAGATCAAAGCAGAACAAGCTTCAAGGTCACAGTATCTTTGCAGAAGATTATTCTTCATTCATGAGAGATGGTGGATCTAAATTTTTTAGTGAAGATGGGTGTGATGTTTGCATTTGGATCTTTACCAACTTTTGTTCGAGCTAAAGGTCCAGCTAATTCAATCACTGCAATCTGTGGAATAGCTGCTAGTTTTAGATGATAGATCTACATCTTTTAGCAACAGAGATAAGATGAATGTATGGTAGGTTTATATGAGCAGATAACCGCAAAGATGAAGGTTGATGTGCTTCTATCAATGATAGATGAGTTTGTTTCTTAATTTTCTCGGCAGAGAAGAATGGCATTTTAATAGTTGAAAACAAATACACGCATAAAGAACATCAACTTTGGTTCCATTTTTGTCATTGCCATTGTTTTATTTGCTTTAATGCAGGATACATCAATACAATTTGCAAGCTCGTTTGGTTCGCGGGAAAAGAAAGGGAGAAAGTGTGGTCAACGGGAAAGTAAAGAGATACCTCCTGCTTGGTTGAGGTTTTCAAAGGAGAAAGACGAAAAAGTTGTATTCCTATGGGGAATATGATTTCCATGTTTCATGAAAAATTCTTTCTCATGAGAAACATAGAAAAAATACTTTTCCATGAGCCGGAAATCGAAACATTTTTATTTTTTTTCCAAAAAGGCTATTTAGCTATCCTTATTTGATCCAAAGCATTAAAGACCTAATTTTTATTAAGGGTATAATAGAAATTACATATAACTTTTCCAAGAAAGTGAATGGCCAACTAAATATAAGCACTCTGGAAATCTAGCACTTTCCCATAGTCAACCAAACATGCCAAAAGTACTTTTTCAGGCATCCTCTTTCCAAAAATCTGCTTCTCAGAAATCATATTCCTATGAGAAAAAATGCTTCCCGAAAACCAATCAAGCCCTACATGTTATGGATGTCAGCCAGAGGTGTCTTAGTTGCAAGGTCAAAAAAGGCTTTATCTTGCAACACAGAGGCCTCCCCTTCTTTTTTTTTTTTTTTTGATCATGTAATAACCGAGGACTTTACCCAAAATAGCTAGCCAAAAGGTATTATTTGGGTTCTTTGATCCTATATAAATACCCAATATCTACCCAGCGAATAACCGATATGGGACTAAATACACGCCTGCACGAGTTCTCACATACTCCACCCATTCAAGCCCTAACGTCCTTATCAGGCTAAGAATTCAAATCTATTTAAATCTAATCACAAACACTACGATCGGCCCGTGGTCAGGCCCAATGGATTGTACTGCAGTGTTTCCTAGTGTATATAGGTTATGGATCGAGTCCGCTCTGATACCATTTGTAACAACCTATGACCTTACCCAAAATGGCTAGCCGGAAGGTATTATTTGGTTCCTTGATCCTGTATGCGTATTCAAGATCTACCGAGCGAATAATCGATGTGAGAGTAAACACACGCCCGCACGGGTCCTCACAAACAAAACAGCCAGAATAAATACATCTTTAAAAATCAAAAAACAAAATATCCAAAAATTGAGCTGGAAGATCTTCCGTAGGATTAAACCTATAGAATGGTCCAAATGTGAGAGACTACCTTTAGGATTGGTGTTGCAGTAGTGTATTACCATAGTTGTTTTGCAAGAGAGAAACAGAACATTAGGCAGATTCTTTCGCAGTCGGATTATTCATAAGAACCTGCAACATATCCAATAACGACTCCAAATCATATTGATCAGCCTTTTAGCTTATTGATTCTACAATCACACACGAAGATTGGTATCATGTCAAGGTGGGCATCCACAATAGAGAAGGGCCCAGTTCAAGATCAAACTACCAGATTTGGGCCTAGGCCTAGTCCGGGACAACCTCCTCATAACGAATATCAAGTCAAGGCCTTATATAAATATAAATTTCTTCAATGGCCAAACTTAGCACAAGAACTTATCAAAGCTGCCCCAAACCAGGCCTATAGGGTTGGCCGAGGATGATTCAATTCCTAATTTCCATGCCAAGGGGTTGTAATATAATCAAGACAAGCGTAACCAAAGCTGGTCTAATAAGGTAGCACATATCATGCACACTAGAGGGAGCACAGTTGGTTGTGGTTAGAAGTAGAGGCCAAGTGATCGATGCATGGACAGTTAGATGATGCCTTAGGAAAGGTCAAATAGGCATCCAACTCAAACCAGGATCAATTCCTTCTATTAGGGAAGAATGCCTTGTGAATCAGCATGATTCCTTGCATAAACAGAGGCTTTGAAGTTTGCTTTCTACTGGCATGATTTAGGGTTAGGGTAAAGCAGATTACTCTCCCAATATTGTAATATCTAGGATTTCTTAAGTGCATAATAGTCTTTAGAACTTGTTGATAGCTATATGTAGGTCCCTGTAAAATCATTATTTGAAAATGTTTTTTTTTTTCCCATGTAACTGCTTCCTTTTGTGTTCTAATTATTGCATATAGTGTCTCACATTTTTGAGACCCTATATGCAATCTACAAAAGGAAGAAATTACATGCAAAAATATATTTTGAAATAATGAATTTTACAAGGACCATTGCAAAATTCATTTATATGCATGTAGATTAATAGCATAATTAAGAGGTTATTGTTTGGTGCAAACCAACCGATGTCGATGTTTGGGATTCGAACCCAAGCATTCCGGCTGATATACGTATTGGTATCACCCTATGAAAAAAAGAAACCTTATGGAAAACTATCCGATGATTTGCCAACTCCATCTTTTTTGTATGCTTTCAGGGATAGAATGTTGCTCTCGACTTCGGCCAAACTACCATAGATAGAGGGCTTAGATATAGGTCCATGAGAGATTTGGCATTTTCTGAAGCTAGGATGATAGGTTTGTAAATCTTTAAATTTTTGTATAAAATATAATGATCAGGGTCTTCACAGCTTAATAACCATGTGTAACAAGCTGTGGAAATGCCATTATCAATGATTATTGAACAAAAAAAGATGATTGGTTGATGAATGAACAAGATCTAACGAATGCTTGAATCAAAGCAAAAGTTTCTAGTCTCATTATCGCTCCTACTAAAGTTGATTCAAACTATCTAGTTAAAGTGCCAATGATAGGAGGTACCGGTGTCGGCAAAAGTATACGGAAGCAAAGGTAATAAGACGAAACAGGATAAACTTCACAAACAACCTTATCTGGTTTATAGAAGATCACACAACGCTGCTGTAGATAAAAAACCATACCCTCAATTAGTAAAGGCTTGGGCTAACAAGTGTAATGGCACATGTTCAAGCCTTAAAATTGTATGTCAAAGTTTAGATCTATTCCAATTCTCCCTTTCAGGATCTTGGATTATTAGGAATATAACTAGGTAATGATGATGGTGTTTTGATTGATATTGTAATTAATGACTCCATAAGTTCTTTGATAGAAATACCAAGTTAACTTTTTATTGACTAGAATATTATATGTATTGCATTTTCTCTCACAATCAAGGTTTCAACTAGTAATGACAATTGTACCATAGAGAAACCTATAATTAGAAAGCTTAAAGGATGAAGTGAGGAGTGATATGGGAGAGAACACTGTAATATACTCAATCATGCCTAACAAAAAGTTAACCGGGGACCTATTCAGAATTTTTTGAAATAATGAAGGTATTAATTGGCAAATATATATATATATATATATATATATATATAAAAGAGTCCTTATATGAAATTGATCTATAAAGAAAGAAGTTACAAGGAAGAAAGAGAACTTTTTGAAAACAAAAGGCCTCCAAATTAAAATGCAGTCGAAGTCTTATTTACTCTTCTGGTATTTTCTTTTTTCTGTTTTTTTTTTTATTTTTAGAATTTTTTTGAATCTTTTATAGATTATCGATCTTCTAGTGTTTATTAGGTGCATGTAGAAAATTTCTCGAGTCCATTAATGCAAACTTAAAACCTTCATCTCCTCTGTCGACCCTCTAGGGTTATTCATTGTTATTCAAAGTTCAACCTACAACGTTTTTGCGACAAATTTGATATCCAATTTATTGCAATACTTGTTACCAATTGCAACCATAACACCCACCTACAAAACCTAATTTCCCCCTATAGCCTAAAATAGGAGAAACTGCTATGCTCTACCACAAAATATAAGAGAGAGAGAGAGAGAGGGAGAGAGAGAGAGAGAAAGAGAGAGAGAGAAGGAAGCAATTATTCATTGGGATGCCATGATAACATATGTGATGCCCACCAGGGGCATTGGATCCTTTCGAATACAAACCGTAAAAATTTCCTCCAACTTGTGTTTATGGCATATTTTATAAGTTGAGGCCCAGTTAGGTCAGAGTCAGAACCGCAAAAATTGGTTTCTTTTTACGTTGGATAGAGCTAGAGAGTTACACCAAGTACGGTGCATGAAACATCTAGCACTTATGACGCTTTATTTAGTAGAAATCTCATGGCTATCCATCTAGTGCAACAGGTGATAAAATTTGTAGAAGATGTGTGAGGACCCGTGCGGGCATGTGTTTAGTCTCACATCGATTATTCATTGGATAGATCTTGGATACTTACGCAGGATTAAGAAAGCCAAATAATAACTTCCGGCTAGCCATTTTGGGTGAGACCATGAGTTGTTACAAATAGTATCAGAGCGGACCCAGCCTATAATCTATGTGGATTAGGGGACATTGCAGCACGGATTCATTGGAGCTGACCACGGGCCGATCGTGGTGTTTGTGATTAGATTTGAATAAATTTGGACCTTTAGCCTGACGAGAACGTCAGAGCTTGAAGATCCGTGCGGGCTTGTGTTTAATCCTACATCGGTTATTCATTGGGTAGATCTTGGATATTTATACAGGATCAAGAAACTCAAATAATAACTTCCGGCTAGCTATTTTGGATGAGATCCTGAGTTGTTACAAGATAAATCTATGTTGGCTTGGGAGTAAATATTAGAGCATCCCATGGGATGGGAATCTTTGCATGGAGAATGGCCTAAGGAGGTAGCGACAGGTGAAAATGATGGGAGAATGATTGGTCTGGACCTGCTCCTCCTGCAGCAAAATAGTGCCCCATTAGAGTCATGCATGCCGGCTTCTAAATGACGGATGTATCAGATGTTCATCGATCGATCCAAAGCTGATCTAGGCCTTTCAGTGTATGGTCTGTGGCTATCTTGTCATTATTTGTTGTTGCAGTCAAGGAGCACAAGATGCATGGCCCACAATTATTAACTGATCCACCGGATGAATTGAAGCAGACACCTGCCATGAAGTAAATGTTTCTTCTTCACCTGCATGGCGAGCGGTATGGATTGTTAACTCCCATATTGCTCTCTCTCTCTCTCCTACTATTCGACCCTGCATCGTCTGGGACTGCAGAAGCGGTGGATTGTGTTCCCAATAATTTTATTCTTTGATTGATAATTTGCAACCTGTAGGGGTTGATATTTTTCTGTGCATGGAACATTGCCATCTGCCTTCCTGTTAGACCTCTTTTTATGTGGTTGATCAGGTGAAGTTGCATGCACTGCAAGCTAATTATTAGTCGTTCACCATTAATTTCTATTGCGGGCGGGTTACATTCTTTAAAAAAGAAATTTGCAAAAAAAAAATTTTAAAAAGATTTAGACTATGTTTGGCATCACTGTCATTTTTTTCCTAAATTTTGATAGCAAAAACCTGTTTGGCTGTCACTGTTATTTTTTATTACAATAAAAAAAAAAAGAAAAACATATTTGATAAGAAAAAAGCAGGGTGCTGTTCCCTATATTTTTTTTATTTTTTTCATAAAAAATTAGTATTAAAATACCCCTCAACTTGATCTCTTCATGATAGATAGGTCATTCAGAAATAATTTTCACCATTCAAGTTTCAACTAGGTTGAGCAGCTAGAGAGTACGTACTTAATGCATGGAAGTCCACTACTTAATGGTACTAAACCAAATCTCAAAGTTTATAGATATGGTTTAGTTCGTAAGTTCAGGCTAATTGCATGTATAAAAGTTTTACAAACCATGTAATAAGGTTATGGATGAAATCCAATAACTCCTTTGAATTGTATCGTTTTCTGATAATTTGCATCCACATATAAGTCGAGATGGTTACAATTCGTGACGGTTATTGGATGCCCCACCATGTGGTTCATGGGCACAACTAGGTCTGCATGTACGAACTATCTGCATGAACTTGCAAGCTAAATTGCATTGTTAGATCCAATTGATACCATTGTTTCCGCTATGTGTGGAATTGTCTTTTCCTTTAGCAATGAAAAGTTTGATATCAATTAACCAGTTAATCTATTAGCCGTTGGCAATACATGTCGAATTGTAGCGTCCAAGATCTATATAGGGCGCGACTAAGATTTTTTGAGAATAAATCTATTTGGAAGATTTTTGGAGAAAAAAGCTATTTGGACACCAACTTAGAATTAGTTGCAGACTAAACAGTCATCAAGGATTAACATGGAAGGGTTAAAGATCCAAGAAAGAAGGGAGAAAGAAAAGCCAAATCCCTTTCAAAATGAAGAGTCGCTTCTTGTGGGCCTAAGCTTATGGTAACTACCAGGCGCCGCAGTAAATAAAGATCGTAATTTTAAGGGAACAAGGATGACAGAGATGCCAGTCAAATCCAAAAGCCCTCATCATAACCTGACAAAAGAAAGAAAGAAAGGTACTGCAACCACATAGATTTAAAGTTTGATTCAGAAACAAGGATTCTAAATGCTTAAATGAGAAAACAGACAACAGTTTCATGTTTCTGATCCCACGAAGCAAGCTGGACTTGTATGAAACGAAATGCTTTAACCATTTCCCGTACTTGAACATGCAAAAGTCGAAAATATAGTTGTCCAATTTTTCTTTATCTATAATATTTACTCTGGGAGAGATCACAAATAGAGCAACGATTTAGTAACAGAAATCGAACTCCCAAAAGGTAATGCAGTTGCGCTGGTACTGCTTTTACGTATAGTCTTTTGTTGACCGCGAACAAGACTGGACGGCAAGGGCACGAAAGTCCGCTAGGCTCGCTTCGGTTCTGCTTGGGATAAGAAGAGCCTGTACTGTACTCTTTCCCATGTATGTGGCCCGTGGGTAACTCCAGTGACAGCTTTCATCTTTTGGACCTTCTCCTTTCCTGCACGCCTGCTGGCCTCCAGTGGGCACTTGGCCACTGGGAGGGAGAGAGAGAGGGAGGGAGAGAATGGATGAATGAGAGAGAGAGAGAGAGAGAATACGAATGAAGGAACGAGAGCGAGCGAGAGAGAGAGAGAGAGAGAGAGAGTGAATGAATGAATGAATGAGTGGCTTGTGCTGTCGGGAATGAAGAGTCTGACGGGGTAAAGTAGACAAGTCAAAATGTTCCCCACTGGGAGAATGCCGGAAAACAAAATAAAATAAATGTGCCAAATAAAGAGGGATCTGAACCTACCCACATTTGGCAATTTGGGTAGAGCACTGTTCTTTTCACACGAGGCAAGGAGTAGTGGGGAGACTCCAGTCTGTAAGAAAACTGTCGTCCTTCATGAACACCATGGAAATTAAACAAAGAGAGGCTCAAAATCACGTATCAAGCAGGTAAATTAACTAACACCCACGGACACTATATAGTCATGGGAAGAGGCAAGCCTATCTCACGTATCAAGCAGGTAAACTAACATATAAAGAAAAAAAAGAAAGTGAGGAGAAAGAGATAGAGATATCTAGCATGGAGGATGATGGTTCGCCGCCAACTTCTCCTCTGTTGACCCTCTCCACCAACACCATCAAACTACAAGCCTCGGAACAAAACCACCAACGTTCTTCCTCCCGTAACCATCAGAACCCTTTAGAAGAGGTCATCCTTCTCACTTCGTTGACACATCTGTTTGTCTCTGCAACATATGTTGTTTTTTCTTTTTTTTTTTGGTAAATGCGGCAATATATGTAGCTCTAACTTGAGTACAACAACATATGTTGTTCAAAGACATGGCATGTTTCTCCTTACGTGCTAAATTTCGCTCATATGATGAAGAAACTAATGAAGTTTCATGGTGGTAATTATGCTGTAGGTATGGGTGGAGATGAAGCGCCTCTTGAGCATAGCCTTCCCCATGATCCTCACCGGCCTCCTACTCTATGGCAAGTCTGCCATCTCCATGCTTTTCATGGGCCGGCTAGGGACAGAGGCTCTCGCAGGCGGCTCCCTGGCCATCGCCTTTGCCAACATCACCGGCTACTCCATTCTCTCGGGCCTTGCCTCCGGCATGGAGCCCATCGCTTCCCAAGCCTTCGGAGCCAAGCGCTTCCACCTCGTGGGCCACGCCCTCCAGCGCACCACCACCATCCTTCTCGCCAGTTCCGTCATCATCTCCTTCCTTTGGCTCCACTCCGAACGCATCCTCCTCCTCTGCGGCCAAGACCCTGCCATCACCGCCATTGCCTCCACGTACCTCGTCTCCTGCGCACCTACCCTCTTCCTCCAATCCTTCATCCACCCTCTCAAGATCTACCTCCGGTCGCAGAACCTCCTGCTGCCACTCACCTCCGCCGCATGCCTAGCATTAGTCCTCCACGTGCCGATCAGCTACTTGTTTGTGTGCTTGCTCGGCCTCGGCACACGAGGGATCGCAATGGCGGCCATCGTGTCGGACCTCAGCTTCGCGAGCACCATGGTGGCCTACCTTCACATCACCAGCTCGCACTGCAAGTCGTGGCCCGGGTGGTCATTGTCTGAGTGCTTCAAGCAGTGGCAGCCGCTCCTCAGCCTCGCTGCGCCGAGCTGCGTCACGGTGTGCCTTGAGTGGTGGTGGTACGAGCTCATGATCATCCTCTCAGGGCTATTAGACAATGCAGCCGACGCTGTGGCAGCGATGGGGATCCTCATGCAGGTGACGTCCCTCGTATACGTGGTTCCGTCGGCGCTGGGCCTTGCAGTGTCAACGAGGGTAGGCCACGAGCTAGGGGCAGGGCGGCCGGAGCGGGCACAGCAGGCCGCGAAGGTGGCGTTGGGGTGCGCAGCAGCAGCCGGGGCGGCGGCGGCGGGGGCTGCAGTGGTGGGGAGGGGAAAGTGGGGGTGGGCGTTCACCGGGGATGCAGCGGTGGCAAGGCTTGCGGCGGCGGCGATGCCAGTGGTGGGGCTGTGCGAGCTGGGGAACTGCCCGCAGACCGCGGGGTGCGGGGCGCTGCGGGGGAGCGCGCGGCCTGGGCTCGGGGCGGGGATCAACATGGGGGCGTTCTACGGGGTGGGGATGCCGGTGGCAGTAGCGATCGGGCTGAGGATGGGCATGGGGCTGGTGGGGCTGTGGATGGGGATGGTGGCGGCGCAGGCGGCGTGCGCGGCGGCGGTGGTGTGGGTGGTGGTGAGGATGGACTGGGGGGCGGAGGCGAGGAGGGCCAAGGACAGGAGCTGTGGTGGTGGTGGGATGGGAGTGAGAGTGGATGAAGAGGAGGGGTTCGTGTTTTCTTCTACTGTTTGTTCTCCCAAGGGGGGTGGCGAAGAGACTGAGTCCCTTGCTTCATGCATGCCTATGAAGGTGGTTTTAGGCTGCTAAGATGGTATTGTTATTTTAGAGCATCCTTTTTCACAGTTTGATGTTACTGTGAAGATATTGGACTGAGTGCAATGGGTGTAAATTCGCGAGAAAATAGATAGCGAGCCATTGGACTTTAGATGTAAACAGTCTAGAAGCAGGCCGACTCTGGCTTCATGATGATGACAAGAGCACTCGTAGGAACCGGCTTCTTTGTACATTAATCAACGTTCTTATGATATTTGGATTTGATGCTTAGCAATTTGGGCAAATTAATCTCCAGTCTCGCTAAGGGAACAGGAAAGGATAAACAGAAGTGGATGCTAACTCAACTTTGTTACAAAACCTCGAGGTTTTTAAGGGGTGTGGGATGCTTGTTTAGTGGGATATATGGATGTCTGTATGTATGTCTTCTTATATATTATTGATTCAAATTTCTTCCGAGTTGATTAATTATTTAGTTCAGCTAATTGCCATGTTGATGCATTTCAATTTTTTGATAGAACACTTATTTCTTTTCTTCTTTTTTTTCCTAAGATCGTAAGAAGGCAAGAGAAAAGGCTACATTAACATGGATGGAGATTGTGAGAGAGGATACGAAGAAACTTGAAATAACATCATAAATGGTGCTATTTAAAAACACTCGACGCATAAGGATCCAAAGAGCGGACCCAAAATAACTGGAAAAAAAAATAAAAATAATTATGATTATGATTAGATTTACAGGATCTACTTTAATTGCTACTGCTGCTGCTATTTTCCCCTTCAATTAAGAGAGGATTATGCATGCAAAATTCCATGCTTGACATGGAATATCAACAAGTTTTTCTTTTTAGCACAGTACTAATGCAAGATGTTGCACGCCTTACATGGAATATGAACAAAAGCTTTTTTTTCTCTAACTAGTGGATTTGTTATATAAACATGAAGGAAAAGTTAGAATTTTGTAAGGTGCGACACAACTTCGTCAGATCATTTTCCACATTAATGGCCAAGAATGTCTTGTTCTAATTTCGAAGCTGTTCATGTAAAGAGGAAGATGATTGGACTTAAGCGTGATCATGGTCGCCGGTTTTGATTATGGTCATCACAGTCAGCTTGTGTAAAGGAAGACATGCCGTTACACCAACTATGCCATGGTAAATAGAAAGTCTGTAAGCTAGACCTTTCCATGGTTTGAATGGAAAGCTTATTGATGATGAGGCAAGGAAACAAGTTAAAAGGTGAGGGACGAAGAGTAGGATAAGCCGTACGGTCTCCTACCATCGAGGCACAGGTGCAGACCTTCTCTGGCCTCAACCGTGCGCACTCACGTAAACCCGGGTACGGGGGCCGGTCATTGCGCGGCCGCACAAAGTCTCGTCAGATCCAAGCAGCCATGGTACAGCAGCTACACCCAACTCATCGGTCTAAAAATAAATGAAAACAACAACAGCAACAATGGCTAGAATATCAGAAGAAAACAATGTCATTTATGTGTTGGGTGATGCAAATGCAGCCAAAGAAGGATGAATTTAGGATCTGTTTGCACTTAGGATCCTCATATATATCAGCATGATGCTTTTCAGATTCCACTCATCAGTGTCCATTCCATATTCAAATTCCAATCATCTCTTATCATCTTACAGTAGACATATTTAACAATCAATGTTCCTCTTGAATCCATAGCACCTTATCCACTATGATTTGTGTTAAAAACAAACCAGACATAAGAACAAAAAAACAAAAAAAAAACACCTTATTTAGCCAATTCTTCATGAAAAAATGAAGAAGATCCCACCACTTGCCTATACAAACCAACCACCTGGTAAAAAGATAATTTAAGAACACCCCAATGATTAGGTTACAAACTCCCAAACGTCCTATATATCATCCAATCCAGAAGAGATTTCTAATCAGAAGGAAGACGACAAGCAACAATTCTGCATGAATCACCTTTGGATGAACCTGCTAATGGCCACCAACAACAGTATGGTCCCAGGATTGCAAATGGTGGTGAGGAAGCAGCCATTCAGCTAGGGGCCCATGTTTTAATGGAAACACATTTACTACAGGGCACAATCACTTTCCAGCTAATCCTGACATTGGCATCTTCAATGTGCAGTGAACCTCTCTGGCCCTCTGCTGTTTCGATGGATATGAAGCACATCTAGAGCAGAAAAAAAATTGATTAGAGATACAAGCTAAGGGTCCCTCTGCACCTCAAAGAGCAGCAGGAACCATACAAAAGCAACCGGACACACAAAATTTAAACCTTGATTCTCCAGACATGCATAGATTCCATAGGAAATATTAGGTAAGGCAGCCGAAAAAGAAGCATAAATCTGGATAAGTTTATGTTTTTTTTTCAAAACTTAAAAACACAGCCTTCTGGCAAGAGATTGACAGGAATATCAATATTTTTCTCCACCAGGAAGCATAATCTAAATTAGGAATGACATAAATAGAAACTATTATTATTCTTGTAAAATATATGATAAATTCAGGTGAAAATTATCCAATCACTCTTAATCATTATATTACATATCATTTGAGTAAGCAAAATTATTGTCAGGATATCTAGGAGAAACCACATATTTTTGTTGGCGTTGAAATATATACTCAAATTCAGATAGAAAAAAAATTTATCTTCCCAAGAGCTAACAACAATACCAGTCGTAATGATTCAAACTATCATTGTCTAAATATGTTTAAACTTGGGGGCTTTCCATGCTGCAGCCAACAGGTCCAGTTCTAGTGTACTCTACCGATGTATCCTTCTTTAGATGCAGAGGACAATAATATCTTCACAAGATTTTGGAGATCTGCATCATGAACCGCTGCATGTACCAATAGATGATCAACAGTATAGATATAATGTTAAACACTCATTTATGGGCATCTCTGCAATGACAACACAACTACTCTCCTCAAGTTCTTTCAGGGCCACCACTTCACCTCCAACAACCATGCCGATCATGATCCTGTATGCAGGACATCGTCATGCAATCATTAATATGAACCTGGGTGGCATATCTAAAAAGTAAAAGTGGATGGGAAAAGGGAACCTGCTACTGAACAAGTTGACATAAGCCTGAAGTATGTTTCCTGAAAGCAAATTATAACATCAACAGGAAGCCCCTTTTACTTGGAGAAATTACATTGAGAAATTATGTAATTACAATGAAAATATTAATTGAGGACAGGTGCATCTCAGAACCTCCGGCTATCCTGCTTGAACCTATTTCTTTTTTTTTTTTTGGTAAAACCCATTTCTTCACTATGACTATATTCAGCAAAAACTTTAAGATAAAATTGTTGAGGCAATCTCTTGATGTCTATCGAATGGCATTTTCAAAAGCAGAAGCTCAAATTCTGAATCCAGTTCTTGATCAAGCTAAACTCTTTTTAATGAACACAGTCAACTTCACCAAGGAATTGACCAAGCAATGTATCATGGGAAACTTTCCCTTGAAAAGTTAAACAGATGTTGGAGTTACAGATGTTACCAACAGGCAATAGGCAAGTTCGAAGGAATTTTCCATCAATCCTAAGATGGTGGTGTATTATGTCTATACCACAAAGGAGTCCATCCAAAAGAGAGCCATTTCAGAACCCAAGATTTTGTAATAAGGTTGAATATAATGCATCCTCCTCTCAAATAGGTCTATTATTGCTGACGACAGCGGTCTCACAAAAAAAATGAGGATCCAACTTTTGGTCAAGACAACATATGTTGATAAAGGAAAACCCCGTCATCCTATTATTGTCACACACATTTAAATGACACAGGTAAGTTCTAAACATGATAGTCGATTGGCAAGGGAGGGATAATTCTCTAAATAGCATATTAAGAAGTCCAATTTCGAAATTGAAAATTAAGAAATCTATTAATAGCTGGAAATCCTCTTGTTAACATCAATGCCTTTATCTTCGTTTGAAAGCATGAAGTTGTGAATATGCTACGCAACGTGGCCCTTACACCCATAAAAGGAGGAAGATTCTTCAGCTTTACAAGAAAGCAGATGTGCAACACAAAAAAGGAAGAAGTTCATATTTGTGAATAATGACCACAATTATTACACTAACACTATTTGAACCTGAAAAGCTGAAGAAAGTGCTCGCAGATCAAGCATCTTGGATCCATATCTAGGTCCAAAAAAGTTTGAAGTGACATATGAAGAGTACGACCCCAAAGACCACATATAGTTTCATGTAGAAGATATGACACCAAAGACTGTGATAGTTCCATGTAGAAGATATTTTTGTTTCCTCAGCAGAGTGCAAGTAACATGAAATCAACATAAGTGAAGGCATGCTCACATATCCAGAAGCAAAACAAGTTTCCTAGTTTTGATCTCCTACTAAGGGCCTGCTTGGGTTAAACCTGCGGGAATTTGGGCCTGCTTGGTGAGACTAAGGAATTTGGACTAGCATTTCTCATCTTTGTGTTTGTCCGCTATCATGAAGCATACGCTGATCACCTCTGCCTGTGGACATAACCATAGACCAAACCACCTTAATTGCTGTCTCTTTCTATTCTCTATTTGCTTTGCTAATCCTAGATCTAGATTCTTGTCACAACACTTATCTTGATCTCTCAAGGTCCTCAAATATGATCTTGATATTCTCTAATGGCACATAAGGGGCATTATTAGAGACATTTTAGTTTTCATAAGTGTCAAACCTAATTATTGCATCTAATCCAAGGTTTAGTTTAGGTTTAGATAATAACTACAAACCACCCTGCACTCTTTAGGATCACTGCAATATGACAAGCTTTTCTAAATCAACTAAGACCACAATGTCAAATTCTGGAAAGGGTTAAAACTAAAATAGAAAAGTAGTTGCAATGCATGTAAAAGCATGGTAACTTAAGTAAAAGATTACTTAAGGCATGTAAAGGGTGGCCGCTTGGCCAGCCATGCGGATAGTACCTTGTGGGCTAGAAATGGGGAGCTGCCTCGGGCACACCAAGATATTTTGTTTTCTAATTTTATTGGGTGCATTCGTACTCGTCAGGTATGAATCGCCCACTCTAGCCAAAAAAAAAAAGAGTAAAAGATTACTACATCACCTCTGAGGTTTTATGAAGGCACCAACAATCGAGGTTCTGTTGTCATAAAATTTTGAAAAGAAACATCAAAGTAAATGTTATTTTCGCTAGCATAAAGCTAGTTCATAAGATTAGAAGATAGACATCCAGATGAGCATGTTACCTCACTAGAGGTCGACCAGATATAGATTGTATAGATACATCATACATATATTCTACATGAGCAGGTCACCTCATATATACTTACATTGATACTAACAATCACAATTTTCTAGATAGCCAAAACTACATATATGAGCTTGAAGTCCTAAATCTCTGTCAACTCTTTATTGGAGATGAGTGATGAAAAAGGAAATAATATTCGAATGCATACAGGTTTACAAAAGTAGAGAGTGTCTCCATTCAAATCATCTATAGTGACAAAACAATTATTTCATGTACCACCAGATTGAATGAATCAGATCTTAGTGCTTCGTCCAAACTAATAACACTAGGTTGTGCCTGACCTTGGCTTCAGCCAACCTTATTTATACCATATTTCTTGGAGATTTCTTAGCAATCTTCAGATACACTTAATATTCCAACCTATTCTTCCCTTGAACCTACTGCTAAAATACTCTGTTTATAGTATCCCTTACTTAGAACTGCCACATAAAGTCACAAAATTACAACTAATAATTTATCAAAGCAAATGAAAATAAAACACAAAACAAAATTAATTTTTTGCCAAAATATGTATCCACAATTACATCAGAATAGGCTTAATCAATTGGAATTTGATTTAACATTAAACCATGAGAAATTTCAAACTACGGTTAGAACAGGGTATCTGGATGCATCTTCTTTGTTGGTAATTCATAGTATATTAAAATATGAGGTAAAAAAGGTGTCTCTCCTGAAGCAACAAGTGGCAGGCAAGCATGTGTTACAACCGAGGTCGGCCGTACCGGTACCGGTCGGCATACCAGTGGCGAATCGGACAGGTACGTACCGATTCCGTACTGGTCCGTACCAGTACGGTAGTCATACCAGCCAGTTTTCCAATGAAAAGCTCTAGGTACCAGATCCCACGCTGATCCGGTACCGGTCCCAGCCTGGACCGGTTCGTACCGGCCGGTATGGGCTGGTATGGCATACCCTGGTTACAACTATCGTGCATGACTTATCAACTACATTTCCACCATTCAAGATCATCCCCTGAACAAGCATCATTGCTTTGACTCCATTCTGCAGTTAACTGATGGAACTTCTCTAGTACCAGTGCCTATTCTGATTCAGCTAGGTCATTGCACTGAACAAAAATGGAAAAATTGTAAACAATATGCTAAAAGAATAGTTAAACATAGAAATAGTAAAGAATAGGAAAATTTAGAGCAAATTCAGATGTATATAACATATGATGAACGAAGGTAGTTTACTTGCAAAATTCCAGCTTCAAGCTGAAAGATAAGGCTATCAGTAACAATATTATTTAATTAAAGCAGGATAACAAAATTATAGAAGATATACAATATTATTTAATTAAAGCAGGTTACCAGAGTTTGACTTTGATTCAACATATATAAAAACCAAAATTCCAGCTTCAAGCTGAAGGATAAGGCCATCAATAACAAAATTATAGAAGGCATACAATATTATTTAATTAAAGCTGGTTACCAAAATTTGAATTTGATTCAACAAAGTATGGAAACCAAGTAATTTCTACCTCTTCCAGTTGTAAAGGAAATCTTGGGACAAAGAAACACATAAAGCCAGCCCTGAATAGTCAGGATAAGGATTGATAGTTACGGTTCTGGAATGGAACAAGGAAATAAATCCAGGTTTCAATGATCTTCAGATAATGATTTGAAGATTAACTGACCAAAACATAAAAAATTAGACTCAAATGATATTATTGTAGGAGGAGAGATAAATACAAGAGAATATTTGGAGGTTACTTGTTAAGATGACAACTCGATATGCAGGTTACCTTATAGGAGAAGTACTTTGACATCAGCAGGTCTATATCCTTTGGGTGATTGTTACAAGTCCAAAAATGGCACCATGTTCTTCTGGTTCAGGCGTTACAATGACTACATTGTTGAGATTAGTCATTTACACTAACCTTGTGATTGCTGAATATTTGATGACACCAAAAATGATACACTCCAACATCCAATAGCCAGGAAATGCAGCTAATAATATCATGTCCTGTTTAAGCTCAAGCCTGGAGAAGTTAATAGTTAATGTAAGTAAAATCCCACCCTTCCAATTCATAGAAAAGTTTAATACATATAAGTAGTAAAGTGAATATAAGAGACCCCTCAAATTCACAGGGGATTCATGGAGAAATGAAGCAGTAATTCTTAGTGACCTACGAGATTAATTGGTTGAGAAATTAATGCAGGCCCATGGTCTAAATGCCATTAGCCAGTTATCCAACAGCCATAGCTATTAGCTAGTACACTGAGGTGATGGTAGCAGCCAATCTTATTGATTGGTATGCCATGCACAGGTTCTGAGCATATTGACAATTAAAAAAGAGAATACTCAAGGGACAAGAATAAAGAACATTAGAAAGAAGTTGTGAAAAGTTAAATAAACTTGTCTGAAAACTAGAAAACTTTTTGTACCAGATCATAGCAAGTCTAACATCATTAATTGAAAAATCATATGGCTTTTTTGGAACTGTTATGTCTGTAGAATCATTCTGGATTCTAGAAGAAGCACATACACTTTCTAGATGATGCACATACATTTTCTAAATGAACTTCTTTCTTCTAACTTTTCTTCTTCTCCTGCAACTCTTTTCTATCCTTCTCACCTAATTTGGCTGTTTGTTGTAAAGAGCAAAAAAAATAATAGTAAAAGCACAATGCTAATTCGTTGAAACCAGTTTGTACTTGTTTGTATCAGTCTATATCAGCCCATACATTGGTTCACAGGCTGGTTCTGCAAGTGAAGGCTGGTTCTGCAGGCCAATACTCCAAATAACAATTCACAAGGAATACCAGATCAGAGGCTTATTCAGCTCTCCCAGAGTACCTGCCAGGTACAGGATCACTGGGAAACATTGGACCCTCCGGCACGGACCACTACTAGCCAGTATTTAAATCCGTGATGTAGACTGAAAATCCACTGCATCAGCAGGCAATCCATGATGTTGAGTCAAACTATACTTCATTAGCAAGGAAACAAATATTCACCTTTTTTCTTTTGCTTTGGAATAAATCTTCACCTTTACCAGCCATCTGTTTCCCAGAAAGAACAGAGTCAAACACTTGACTAAACCAAGAATCCTTTTCCCATCTACTTAAAATATTTTTGGTATTTATCGTCAGTTCAAGAAAGAGATACGAGAATTGCATCCTTATATACCCAACCTTCCTAGTCCAACAGATAGATATGCCTCCTATAGTTGCATATACTTTGGCTTCTCACTTGCCTGCTAAATTCTAAGGGTGTTTTATAGTCTTTTTGAACTTTATGCTCCTCCATATTAGTTAATATTAAAAAATCTGAATCTTTTGGGAAGCCTGAAGGTCAATCATGTAATAATTTGCTAAATAAATCCTTCGGGAGCCCGCAGAAAAGCATTTTATAATTTACATGAGAAATAAAAGGAGGATGCTCTGTATATTTAAAATCAGCATTATGAAATTCTCATCAACATATCAGCAGGTTAATGAGTTGAGCGACTCTAAAGCAAGAGATTAGCTTGATTGCATCAACTGATTCTGTGATAAGCAAACCTAAAGCTTTTATTGCCCTAGTTTGAGTGGTTACCAGGTTCTTTCTTGCATCAAGTCTTCAACACATCAATGTACACACGTGCACCCACAAAGGAAGAAAAAGAAAAAGCATCTCTCAACTTGCACTTCCTTCCCAGCCACAAATATGTAGGACATTTACACAAATTAATTACGTGTGCCCTTTTCTATATGCATGAAGGAATTGACTGGGAAAAAACTGACTTATATTACCATAGAGTGATAGGATAACATTAGTAACACACACCTGCAAGTTCTAAATTATTTGTCAACTTCCCAAGGTAATCAATCTATGAAAACAAGGAGACAAAGAATGAAAAGATCATCTCTGTCCACTCTATCTGTGATGTTCGAAGATAAGGCCAAACTGATGCTGGCGAATATAATGCAAGCTCTGTTCTACAAACCATGTTCAAGCAACCTATCCACCAATTTCTAAGCTAACCTAGTTGCAATTAGCCTGCTCAAATCCAGCCAGCCATTGGTTGAAAAGCCCTTTTCATCCTCAGAAAGAACAACACATTACTAAACTTGGGGCACCACAAAACAAAAATTTGATCCCTTGTCCTTAGCTTTCGTAACAAGAATAGTGAGAATAGGGTTTGGAAATTTGGTTATGAACAATCGGAAAAAAAAAAAAAGGCCAACTGAAATATTGGTATTAATTAGGTCCTAGTGCTTCCCTCTTTTGCATCTTTTACAAAGCTCACTAATCCAGCTAATTTGAACAAAATTGTCCAAACACAACTCTGCATACGCTATGGTTTTTTGACATTAATTATTCTCAGTAATTCTCACTCAATGACTAATATTAGTGATAGTATCCAGTCTGAACCACTTGAATCTATATTTGTTCTGAAAATAACATGCACCCAAGCTCGGTCATCCATATCGTGCCCAGCTGCCCAACAAATCATACAAAATCATGCTAAGCGTCAGATTTAGCACTACAAACTTGTTTTGCCACCTTTCTTTGTATATCCACCAATCTTAAACATTGTTTATTTCTCTCGGAAGGCGCTCAAAAACTTTGTACTCTCGGCTACTTACAAAATTATCTACCAGCCACAGCTTTCATAAACACGGTGACCGGCAATCTCACCAGAAACAACAAAAACAATGACATAAATCAAGGATAAAAAGACTCGTCCCGATACCAGCTGACTGCGAGGGATGCTCGGGGGAGGAGGAGACCACCGGTCACGTTCTGTTTACATGCCCGCGGGCGCATCAGGTGTGGGGGCCTCGTAGCGACCCGCCGGCAGTCTTTCATCTCTACTGAGGTCTTTTTAAGTCAGTTGAGGGACTCAGTTCGGAGATTCGACACGGCAGACAGGGGAGTAGTATAGGCTTATGTGGCATATCACATCTGGTTGGACAGAAATGCGAGGATATTTGAGGGCAGAGGTTTTTATCCGAGATCGGTGGTTACTAGAGCTTTTGCACATGCAGTCGAGCTGGTGAGCACTGCAGCTGACTCTTCATCTGGAGATGACAGGAATACCTGGGGCTCCTCTTCTTCCCGCATAGGTATGCGATGATACCACCGGTATCCTGAGAGCCCCCATCCCCTAGTTCTCTCAAGGTGAATTTCGATGGTAGCGTAGCGGAGGGCGGTAGCAGATATGACGTGGGCTTTGTGATCAGAGACCATGACTCCATACTGATTGTGGCCGGAGGCCGGCGCATATTTGATAGATCCATCCATGTGGCGGAGTTGCACGCGGCATGGGAGGGTCTTATATATGCTAGAGTACACTTGGGTGCCCGACGGATTCTTCTAGAGGGTGACTCGACTACAGTGGTGGACTGGATTCACTACCGACAGGCCAGGTTGAACTTGCACCCATTACTCCGAGACTTCCGGAGCATGGGGGAGGAGTTAGAATTACTTCAGGTTTCGCATGTGTTTCGGAAGACGAACATGGCTGCGAACTAGGTTGCCTTCTATGTAGCCCACCATTCTGATTTTGTATTTTGGGGTCCCTCCGATCATATGCCGCAGGCATTAGATCGTGTTTTACTTTGCGATAGTTATGGGCTCTCTCATCGTCGTATGTAGTGAGAAGCCGGTTTACCAAAAGAAGAAAAAAAAGACTCCTAATTTTAAGTTGATTAATGTTGCACTTTCATTTTCCTGAAAGTGAAGGACATAAAAAGGAACCAAACTTTGGAAAGGCTAGCAAGTGTTTGAGTCACCCCCGCACAAAGAGTTAACAAGCCTGTCCTCAACCTATAAAACAGCCCCCAAAATCTGATTTTTATCGTTAAAACAACTCCACAATTGAGCATATAGAAAGAGAGAGTGATCAAGGCCACCCACCAGGGACGAAAGCTAGATAAAGGTAAGGTTGGAGACCGCGCAGACGGCGTCCAGCTCTGCAGCATATCACACTGGCAGCGACGGACGCCACCGCCCCACCCCTTTCACTCAAGTTGGTCAATACCATAACCCAGAACAAGAATCTCAAGAGAGCCACCATCTTGAACTGGAGCCGATCGACGGCGACGTGGTAATGGCGCCCAGGGCTGTTAATTTTATACACAATCAGTAAAATAGAGAGAGAGAGAGAGAGAGAGAGACCTGAAATGGGAGGAAGGAGGAGATGGAGAGCGGAGCGCTTCCGGGAGGTCGATCGCCGTTGCCCTCATGGCTCCCCTCCCCCGCCCTCGCACAAAGGGACGCTGGCGCGGCTCTGGAAGGGATTGGGATTACATTTCTTGGAACCCAGAGCAAGCCCATCTCCATTTTACCTGGTTTGACCAAGACCTGTTCTTTTTGTTTCTTTAATTATTTCCCCCCTGCAGTAATAAGGATCAAAGACAAATGTGAGCTAACACAAAAACAAATATTCCTTACTATTACTGCTAATTAACTACCTAATGGTGAAAAAGGCAAGATAAAATCACCAAAAGATTTTATCGGCAGGTAGCCAGTGCCTCATTGTTTTATACATCATGTAAAGCGGCTTTAAAAGTCAAGATTGAAAAATTTTCAGAAGATGATTATGGTCTTGACCATCATTGATGATCCAAACAAAAATCATTTGTTTAGATGCTTGCAAGATAATCCTATGCTTCCAAGAAGAGTCAATTAATAGCTTAGAATTAAGGCACTTGTACGTTTGAAATATAATTTTGATATTTCCTATTTACAAATATAATTATTTAAGAGCTCTAAATTAAGAACTAGCCATTTTATGGCTAAAGTATGTTTAACTTGCTAGTTGAATCTTTTGTTTGCACTGACCAAGCAGCTTTAGGCAAAGTATGATGGCCCAAAGTGTTTTGAGGTAATTATATTTTCTATTCATCTATCAATTTTTTAGGCCAAGGGCTGAAATTGCTATTATTAAATAAATATCTTAAATTAAATCTAATTTTTTTGGTGTTCAAGTCATTATGGCGTTACTGTGCAAAAGTAATGCATCCTTGGATTCTAAAATTTTAGTTTTTGTAAGGAGAAAGCTGGCCAAAATTCGTACGAAGATACGACTTCGTTTAGGTTACTACTTTCAAAACCTAGTGATTTTTACCAACTCAAACAGTAAAAATCCTCTATATGAAATTCTTTTTTTTTTTTTCTAGTTTTATTATTCTTTTCCTTGTGCGTAATGGAATTTTTGCTCGAATTGATCTTTTAGCTTGAAAAATCACCATTAGCATCGCTTATGGACTCAACGTACACACCCTTCTATTCATTCCTTAAATTTGATATAGAAAAATATATCCTTCTTTCAAATATGACCATTGTGATAAATTCATGTTATTTTTTTACCTTTTTGCTGTTTGTTGTTAACTTAAGTTGGGACTATATGGTCCATGATCAACTAAATGCCTGAAACTATCCTTGATAATTCATCCAGGAGTATGGTGTGAGGTCAATTCTAAATCTACATCCTTTCAGCTAGCTCTGTAATTTGAATCATGAGAACTTCTCAAATCCGCAGATGTGGCAATGACATTTACCAGTACAGATTTGTATTGCAGAAACGTCTACCAGTAGGATTGGCCTGATGTTGCAAGGCAACATCCATGTCCAATGGTGAATTCAGTGATGGTCAGAAATCAAATAGCTATCACATTCAATTCTGGAACTTGATCCTAACCCAATATCTAATTGAACAGGTCTTCTATATCAGGCTTGACATATCGCATTAGGTTCAAGTCATATTAGCACACTACTTGCCCCCATTTCAGCCCCCAAATGCTGCCCGTCTCCAGACGTCTGGCAATCATCTTCAGCACAAAGTCGCGGGCCTTCGCCGCACCTATTTTCTTTGCATTATTTGTGAGTCCACCATTTGCCCCAAGTAGCTTAAAAAAAAAATGTGTTATCCAGACATACCTTATATAATGAATTTCATTTCTTTATGATGTAATAATAGTACTATTAGGAGCTACTTTTTCTCTTGCTCAAAGAGACATTAAAAGAAGTTTAGCCTGTTCTACAATGTCTCAATTAGGTTATATTATGTTAGCTCTAGGTATAGGTTCTTATCGAGCGGCTTTATTCCATTTGATCACTCATGCCTATTCTAAAGCTTTATTGTTTTTGGGATTGATTGATACGAGTTGATTTTCTGTTACGATGGATTGATAAAAAAAAATAGCCAACCCAATAGCTGCTTCAGCTGCCGCAACAGCTATAACAAAGATTGAGAAAATGTCCGTTCACAACATTGATCACATTCAAACCACAAATATTATGCTGCTACTAAAAGCAATACACAGATCATAAGTACAATCTCGGTTCAACCAAAATTTGAGTGCGAGTTGGTTGCCAGAATCAAGGCCATGATGGAGTTCAAGCCATGGGAATTTTAGGTGTTGTGCATTGTCTTCGCACGGTTCTTTGAGAAGATTAGAGAACAAACAGCATACTAATGAAATGATACAACAATGGCACAGCTCATCTTAATGTACTAGGGATATTACAAACTATAAATCAAAATTATCACATAACTTACCATGAAGTGCTCAAATAACTTACAATTTTAGACTTTAATCGTTACAAAATTCACGCAAACATCCTCTTTTGACTTGTTCTCCAAAAGCCTATACCAACAAATTACAAATTTGCATCATGTCAGCATATCAACAACAAATTTAACTTATTTTACAAGTACAACAAAGATGACTCAACACACTAAACATAGCATTCCATTACTTGAGCTATTGAGCCCTTTTTCTGGCTAGGAACATGACAATTCGAGGAAGGAGAGATTTTTTCTTCCTCCTTGCCTTCAACCCCGGTACAGCATTCTCTGGACTTTCATCTGCCATGTATAACTTCGGATTGGAGATGGGATGGACAAGAACATCAACTTCTTCCTTACTAAAGCTTTTTGGTTCACTATGCTCAAAACCTCTGGGTGGGCTCTTCGAAGGATTCACAGCACCTTTAGCAGCATCACTAGCTCTTCTTCGCTGTTCATGTTCAGCTCTCCATTTCCTTAATTCCTGCTCCACTCCCAGTTTCCCTTCCTTGGCCTTCTCAGCCTTCTCTATTGCAACTCTCAGTGCTTCCTTCCTTTCGCCCATCTCCCCATATGCTTCCTCCAGTTTTGCTAAATTCTTTGACTCGGACTCCTTAGCCACCTCAATTTGTGCAATGGCAGCTGTCACCCTCTCATGGGCAAGCTCCTCGGCTTCATGAGCTCTCTTACTAAGACTGAAGTACTCATCCAATGAAACAGTCACTCCACTGGGGGAGTCATCACCCCTAACACCTGCAGCCTGCTCGCTCTCTTGCAATGCTTTGACTGCTGCAAGTGCCAGCCTCTCTGATGCTTTGGCTGCCTCTATTTCCTTCAAAGCTGCATTTAATCTGATCTCTGTGGTGCTTGCACCAGCTTTAGCTTGTTCTGCTTCTTCCTTGACCTTTCTTAGCTCTTCTCGTGCCAACTGAGCAACCAACTTAGCATGATCTGCTTCCTGAGCTGCTTGCTGCAAAAACTTGGGTAGCTCCACCATCTTCTCTCTAGCTTCTTTCTCCTTTGTGCGAATCGTTTCTATTTCTTGTTTTGTTCTATCAAGCTCAGCTTCAAGAGAAGACACTGCTATAGATGCCATCCCCTCCCTCTGTTGCAAGTTGGTGAGGGCTGCTTTTTCTTTGTCAAGCTCCAATTTAAGGGATGAAGACGCAACTCTCAAACAATTAACTTCATCCTTGGCTTTCTCAATATTAGCTTTCACTTCCTCAAACTCCTTTCGTGTTGAAGCTAATGCTTCTTGAATGGATCTCCCAATGTTATTTGCTTCTTCTGTATCATCTGTTTGTTTCTCTTCCTCAATTCCCTCGGACTCTTGGTTCAGCTTTGCCTGCATATAAGCGGCTAGCTCAGCTTTGAGATTCAACAAGAGAGTCAATGCTGTATCTAGTTTTGACTTGAGGTCCTTTGTCAACAAAAGCTGTTCATTTAGCTGTTGCACCTCATCTTCAGCTTGTTTCAATTCTTTCTCCCAAGTAAGACAATCTTGTTCTCTAGCCAGGGCCGCACCAATTCTATGTTCTTCTGCTTCAAGATGTGCAGTGTGAGACAATTCTAATGATTCCTTTGTTGCTATAAGTTCTAGAGTCAGTTCCTCAACAGTCTTCTCAATCTCCTTGGATGCAGATACAGCCTCTTCAGCCTCATTGATTGCTATGTCCCTTTCAGTAATTAATATGACATGTTCTTCTTGCACTGTTTTCAACTCCTCTTTCACAGACTTCAATTCTGCAACTGCTGCTTCATGCCTTGCTTTGGCAACCTCTAATTGTGCCTTGGCTGCAACACTAGCTTCGTCAGCAATTCCTTGCTCCATTTCTTTGACCCTGAGTTGGGCAAGTTCCGAGTCCTGTCTCGCCTGGGCCTCTTCAGTTTGTGCCTTCTCGAGGTTCAGCTTTAGTTCTTCTACAAGTCTCTTGGTGCTGTCTAGCTCCTTCAGTACTTGTGCTTTAGCCTCCTCTGCAGCTTCTGATTGCTTTTTGTATTCTGGAATTTCTTCTTGTACCTTCTCAAGTTCCAGTTGGACAAGTTTGTGTCTCTGCATTAACCAAATTGATAAATTCAGAAACCTCCCTATCAAAAATTGAGATGTCATGAGATCTTATAAGGATTGTGGCAACCATCTGAAATTATGAATACAGAATCTTTTGAATCAATATTACAAGTTCACAGTCTAGGTTGTAGGAAGAAGACTCTTGTTTTGAAAATTGTAAGTCGAGCAAGGAATAAAGAGATCAAAAGGAAGTAATTGTGGAGTTCATTGTGGAGTATGAACTTTGTATCGAAAGATAAATAGTTCTAGAAAGCTTTCATGAGTTCCATAATGGGAGTACTTAGAAATAAATAAGGATAATACTATTTTCGAAAAAGGTATTAGATAATATTATTTTTTTTTCATTTAAATTTAAATGAATAAATTGTCTAGCTTCCACCTGCACGAAAAGCATAATGGTAATTGAAAGGTACTTTGCTTTAAAAGGCAACAGTAACCTTGAGGGAATAAAATGGAAGCAAATGTGAAGAAACATATGACCACAGAGGGCACGCAGGATGCAAAGCATATCACACTTCTCAAAAGGAAATATATATTACCTCTAAAGTCTGTGCTTTGTGAGCTTTCCAATCAACAATTCCTCCAAACTTGGTGACAGCTTCCTTAACAGATTCAAAAGGTGCTGCAGTGTCGACAAGGCCTCTGTTTGCATATTCATGTTTTACATGTTGAGAAGAATAAGCTGATTCTTGCATCTTGTTGTGTGTATTTCCAACCTCCACATGATGATCAAGCTTATCATGCAGCAAATGAGGCCTATCATTTGTCTTTTTCATTTCAACAGAGGGAGTAGAATCATTGTTGACCTGACCATCATGGGCTGTCTCTTCTGTGCTTTTTATTTCAACACTGGCAGTAGAATCATGACTGATCTGAATATCATGGGGCACCTCTTCCTTCTTTTTTATTTCAACAGTAACAGTAGAATCATCGCTGATCTGAACATCATGGGGAGTCTTAGTATCACAACCGATCTGAACATTATGAGGCATCTCTTGTGTATTTTTTATTTCAACAGTGGCAGTACAATCATAGCTGATCTGAACATCATGGAGCATCTCTTCTGTCTTTCTTATTTCAACAGTGGAACTAGAGTCATGACTGATCTGAACATCAGTTACTCTATCAGAAGTCCTATCTTCAAGATGATGTGGCATATCTTTCAGTTCTCCCAATGTATCCAATGAATGAGGTACTGGATCACTAAGGACTTCTGATGACAGAGCTACAGCATTGCTGCTGGTAACCCCTGATGCATTTGACTTCTCCAATGAATTTGATGTATTATGATCCAATGATAAGCAATTGGGAACATCTTGCTGAACTGATGTCTCAGGATTTTTTACCATAATTCTCTGCTGGTGATCAGTGTCAGCTTTTTCATCAATAACTGGGGAAGTCAGGGATTGCAGGGAAGTTGGCAAACATACTGGTGAAGGCAATGATGTGGTCAGAGAGGATTCTCCACAGGGATTTTCGTCGCTGCCTCTTGTTTCTTCCATCCAAAACTAGTAGGTTCTTGACTTCAATACTCTCTATATATTGAAAAAACAAAAAACAAAAAGGAAAAAAGACACCACAAAAGTTCACAGAGTAAGCAGTGGATTATACAACCCTCAGATTATAGTCTACTTCCATAAAAAGGTAAAGATGTTTATTAAAAAAATAAAATAAAATTCACCCATACATATACCTAGACAAACATTGTGTTCTGATATTAAGGTCATACAAAATCAATTACAGCATTTACAATTAGTTGTCACTTAATGTTTCAATATATTTGCTTTATCCATCTTTTTTTTTTCACGTATATTATTCTTGGATTGTAAAGGCCATTTAACATTCATTTTTAAATGATAAATTGCTATCCATCAGATGATACATGTTAGCACGAAATTCAATTATCCACAAAATATCTTATCAAGATTACTTCAAACCCGCATGGTCTTTTTCATACCTATTAATGGTTCAGATTGTCAAACGAACATCTCGTGCATCCAACAGAGAATAGAAGAACTTTTAGATAAAAGAACATCTATGTAGAAGAACATTTAGATAAGCATGTCTATCTTAGTTCCAACTCTGCGAATATAATACCTCCATACCTCAGTTTGACACAGGTAGGCTAGTCTGCTTGAGCGCATAATGTAGGAGACAGATACCTCTCCCTCTGACTACTGGGTAGCGCAAAATAAAAAGATAAAAGAATGAGAAATTTAGAGTACACATAAAAGAGAAGGATGAAAGGTAAATCAAATTATATGTAGGCACTTTAACAGTCTTGCTTTAAGTCAGAAACAGAACACCCCTGAGCTCTCTAAGCCCATTATACCAGTCTCTTACACAAATAGTAAGGGTGTCGGGAAGTGCCTCAAATTCCTGCTAATAATTTCACCTCATTTCGAGAATGACCTTAATTAATATGATTGCTTTTCTTTTCCAATTATTTAGATCACCATTCCCGAGGATATTCTTCCACTTCACAGCCTCTGTTTTATGTGAACATAACCACTTACACGAACGTAACCATCCATGCGCCCTCACTTTCTAGAAAGATCACAAATATCTTTTTCTTATCTCATACTATAGTTACAGCTGTCCACCTACTAACCCGCCTATCTTGAAGGACACAAATTCCCTTATCATGTGATAATCACAGACACAAGCCCACATCCTGCTCGTTCTTCAGTGGCTGTAATACGAAAACTGAGCATCCATTCATTTAGTTTCATGTAGGGCTTGCACAAGATATCTCTCTACCCACTTTCATCTTGTAACCATAATCACCCAGCATTATTTCATCAATATAGGGTACTCTGTCCTTGCAAAGAGGATAATTATAATCTTCTTTGAATCAATTTTCTCTTTTGTTGAGTGGTATACTGCCAAACATTTTTTTCCTCCTTTCAAGCTATGATTAAACCAAGACTGGTGAATGAAAACCAAAGAACCATCCATAGGGCTCGACCTTCAAATGCCTCAGTTCACATCATTACAGGTATTGGTGTTTCTCCAGTCCAAAAGAATTCCCTGCACTTATCTCTCTATCTCTCTTTTATCTCTTCTACAAGTGTGTAAATGACAACTGCCCATTTTTCATCATAGGCAAGGGAGATGCCCAAGTGCTGATTGTTTGATAAGATATCACATACTCACACTCTTCTTGCTCTCAACTAATATTTGCAATTTCCCACTAACAGCCACCTCAAAATCATTTTTGCTCTTTGGTGATCACTGTCATCCATGATCACCAGACACCTAACCCGCACCCTGAATATGACATAGCATGATATGGTAGTTAATGTCATCCATGCAACATCATTTCTATGCCATGACAATCAAAGCCACCCACCCAACCTTTCTCAGCACCTTTATAATGACTATCACCATTCATTAACAAATTACACAATGGACCAACACCAAATAGTTCTTGCATGCACATCAACCAGAAAAGTTTTTGCCCTTAAAGTTTTTATTGCAAACTTCTAACCCACCTAGCAAGTGAAAACCCCCTATCTTTAACGAAAAACACCAGTATTGGAACTTGTTTAAGGAAGTTTGTGAATATATTACAAAATCATGATATTTTATGATTATATGAATTCTCTGGAGTTACATGTTTTATTTTTTATACAAATATATTGTATGAATTCAAAAAAATCCCACAATCATGACCTTGAACATTTCCACTTTCAATAAATTTTCAGAAAACATAGTCTTCAATCTCTTTCATCTTAAATTATTCCTTTTGGTAACTTTTTTCTTTTTAACCAAATATGTACCTAAAACTTCAACATCTAAATTATTAAAAAAAAAAAATGCAACCTATGATTTATTCTAGAGTTAGACTTCTCTTTTGTATAACCATTTTTTTATCATCCAACCTCCACTCATTTCATCTAAGATAAGATATGCATCAACGAGTGAGAAAAATTGATCTAAAATTAGTTAATCAAAAATTTAGAGTCGCCTTAATTAACCTATTAGGAAGCAGAATTCAAATTTAGGTTCAAAATAACTACATTTCCATCAGGTTTAAAATTTTAAGCTCACAATGTTCCCTCCAATTGCATGGTCAAGTTGCTTCCTGATGTCACTTAATAATTCAAATTTGAATCCAATGTTTGATTGGTTTAACAAAAAAACAGAGTGATGTTAAACTTTTAATACAACTAAAACAAATTCTAGATTCTAATTTGAGTATAGAATCAATTATAACAAGCAACAATCAACACTCGACATCGAAGCATACGAGATCCATTAACCAACATCGCTGACTTCAGTGCTTCAGCAAAACATAATAAAAAAAGGGATACGACGGGCAAAAACAAACAAAACAGAAGTTAAAGCCATTTGGCAATAAAAAGAAAAAGCAGCCTCTGCATGATGGTTAATTCCAGTAACTCTAGCAAGAAGAAAGAAAGACAAAAAAATGTGGTAGAGAAAAGAATACTAATAAGCAAAGTTATTTAAATGATACATATATTTTTGCAAGGTATGGCTGTTGAGGATGTACGAGGTATACATGTAACATTTCCAATGAAAGGGCAGATGAACAGGGATTTTTCTTGGGGTCTTAGGTGTTAACAATCCTATTGACATCATACATCTTTTACAAAGTCACAAAGAACTAGTAAGATAAAAACAATATTAGTAACAATATATATTAAGGATTTAGGTCCCCTACCACTCCAATAGAAAAACAAGGGTGGGACGGGTGTGGGACATTGGTTCTCCCTTGAATTGGGATGTCCTAGTCATCTCGGTCCATCCAAATGCCCCGGTTGAGTCCCGACACTGGCAATGCATCAGGGTAATCGAGAAGGATTGGGACGGATAAGGACACAATTTTGCTTCCTTTTTATTTTGTTGTTACTGAGTGTTTCATTCCATCTTGACTGGACCACCTTCCCCCAATACCATACCATCCCAAGTACCAACTGAGATGGGGCCTGGTACCAAGATTTAAATCCTTGCCAAACAAGCATGCAAATTGACAAAAAAAAATACACAAAAGTAACCAATTTAGCTTTGTTTATAGCAATGATTTAGAATGCTCTGCATAAGTTCTGACTATAATGCACTTAACAGACAATTCTATCGAACATTTCTAATTTGTCCCAATAATTCACAAGGAAAAAAGGGAGAGAAGCAGTTGCAAACATGAATATTCAGTTCAATCTAAGTGATTCATTTATTTCTTTTCCTTTTTAGAATTAGAGGTAGTAAATGAAACTATAAGATCTACAGAAACAAGAAAAGAAGATGATCCCTCAAGCGATACATTAATACACTGAAAACATTTACAGAACTGAACAAATTTTGATAAAGATAAGCATCTTATTGATAATATTGCCCAAAAGGAAATTAAATTTCAGAAAAAAGAAGCACGTGAAAATTTACAAATAAAGATATATATAAACCTTATCCCTTAGAGTATGCCAGTTGGATCCTATATCACCTTTAGTTCCTCTGCAAGCAAGGTTCAGCCTTGGTTATGCTTTAGTAGGCTGTAACCAAAAGCTTCAGATTTGGCCAATACGAAAACTGGCTGAAACTGGCCAAAATCAAACACTCATTCAGATCATCCAACTCAGAAAATTGACACGTCACTTTTACAGTGTACACTTTGGTTAGAGATGAACCAAGGTATTTTGGTTAGCTTCAATTCAAAACCCACATAGCAAAATTGGATGAAACCTAACTATTCATTTCATATCCTATTTTGCACATCAGTGACACTTAAGGCAAAATAGCACGTTTGAGAGAAAACCCAATGTATCCGCATGAAATGCCTAAGACTACGACAAAACAGTCAAAATGCGAATTTCAAAGTCAATTCTTTTACTTGAAAATCTGAAAATTTTAGTTTAGACTTTAACCTACACTCCAGGTCTGGACCTTTTATTTTTGTATCTATGCTTGCAATTATATGCATTTGTATATGTGATTCAGGACTCACATTAGTCACAGACAAAGTGATGGATAACTCATTGTGATGATACAGGCATGTCAAAAGAAGATTGTGTGGCCTAGTAAGGTGAGATACTAGAATGCATCAAAGGATATTAGAAAGGATGGAAGGACCTAAGACAATAGGGCTGATAGTTATAACAAAGGTTTTGAAAAAGCTTTGAATAACACCACAGGAATTCTTGGCAAGTGAATATTCATAAAGCCAACACTTAAAAACTGAAACGAGGCCTAGTAGTTATGGTTATGGTATGTTATGTATACTTACGATATATGTGTATGCATGTAGATAGATAGAGTTGAGCCAAAATTTTATCATGAAGATTGAAGGTTTAATTTTATGAGGGCAAATAATGGAACATCTAGATGATAAATCAATATCATTAAACATGATACACAACATCTAAAACACTGTAAACTATGAGGTGAGACATTCAAATCAACAAATCACATTACATCATGAACTTAAGCATTCAAAGTACTTGATTTTACCTATTATCAGGTATCTACTTAAATGCACAGTTTATCAAATACTGAATAAAAGACTTGTTTCATCTATAAGTGGGAAACACACGAACTACTTAAATTTTAGTCCACATGTGTCTTAAAGTATGTAGAGTTCATTAAATTGTGTGAATAATTGCCTTGGATGAGGCGCCATACGTTTGAGCATGGGGCACTACCAAATTAGTTATGACGTGGTACAATTAAAGCTATACATGTGTATACAAAGATGCACATGTATACACAACATGCACCTTTTTTAGTTTTCCCACACAAACAGGGTGGGAAGAAAGAGTCCAACACACACTGCCAAATGAGATAAAGATCCTCCTTATTTTCAAGCACTTGAGAAAGGATAAGATTTCTTGCTATTCAACTGGGCATTAAATCCGCCCAAAAAAGTCAAGTACATGGCAAATGATGACATATTTAATTTTAATCACTGATTAGATTACAACAACACTGTTAGAGATAAAGGCTGTTGAGCTTTAGCTCACTCGACAGTGTTTGAACCCCTCTCTTCCACCCTATTTTGATTTGATCTAGAGGTCTTAAAAGTTAAAGCACACGGATACCAAATTTCAACTGTTTCTGATGCCTTCTACCCATACATCAAATGAGACATTGTTTGTGTGTGCTATTTAAATCATTCATTTCTGACGACTTTATGCATATGCAAGTGGCCTCCAAAATAAATAATTTTCTATTTATAGGCATTTTAGATATAGTATATCATACCCGGATGTCTTTGAAATTTCCATCCTTGAATTTGACTTGATGTCGCCAAAGCTGATTGGCCTTATCATACTCTGCCTATATAGCACACCAGTGCTATTTGAACCGTCCATTTTTAGATGACTTGACATAGAGAAAAGAGGTCTCGAAAATCAATCTTTGTTTTTTTTTCCAGCAATTCAGACAGTGTTTTCAATTTTCTGGCTACGCTGGACCAGTACTAGCTTTCCACATTTGGTCAATATTGGGAACAAATCGAACCACTTGGTATTCAGAGGTGTCAGCCCCTACCGGCTGGCCAAACAAGTTGACACAGCCAACAGGGCACCTAAGTCCTTGTTTTTGTTTCAGCTCAGCAGAACACGTGTTGTACCAATTAGGTGAACCATTCGGTATTGAGAGGTTTCAGCCCATATTGACCAATGCCAATTCAGCACAAGTTGATACAGCCAATGGGGATCCTAAATCTTTGTTTTAGTTTCAGCATAGCAGAACACGTGCTGTACAACTTACTGACCAGAATGCCACATGTCCATGGCATTTAAATCCTTGGTTGGTAGATAATATCTACTTGTAAAACCCCATTTCTACATGTGTCCTGATTAGATCTGGTATCAAATCTAGTCAACCTTACAACAAATCCTACATATATAAACACAACATGCATGCATGTCATAAAAATGTAAAAGTATTCATATTAAATATTTCAATGTTCCCATTCTAGTGGATCTTTACTTTTGCGCACTTTTATCCTATAACAACATTTCTGTTTACGGCCTGTGAGACTGTCATGTCAGCCGCATTTTCATAAATCCACTTTCAAGTGGGTCATAATTGAAAACATTATGGTTGGAAACTATGAAAAACTATCTATTTTGGCCACTATGCTAATCTACGAGAGTGTTTACATTTGCATTCTCTCACATATACAGGAAAAGCTGATGTGAGCACGAATTGATGCAGCAGTTGAAAAGAAGTACAGTGAAAATCAATGCATAAAGAGTACCAAAAGGTTGGCATGAGAAAAAGGAAACGTAAGACTCAAAATAAACCAAAATCATATAATGATATTGTGACCTATAGACGAATCAAAGGTGTTGGAAGAACAGATAATGTCTATTTTGTCTACTTGTTCCGGACAAGAATATAAAAGAAATGTCGGATGCAGCCAATCTGTGACATTTTCACATGCAACATGATTTGGAGATCCATCTAGATTATTATATCAGACTTTCCGTAGATTCTTCAGTAAAAAGAAGAGGCCAACTTGATTGCCCCTCGATTCCATAACCATGACAAAAAACACAAGATTTCTTATATCCTTATTTAAGCATCTAATCTTCACCGATCAACTTAAAGAAAAAGAAACACAAAACTTATCATAATACAACTTAAAAGAGAGTATCTGAACTTAAAACCTACTACATAACCAGAATTTTAACAGAATCCATGCAGATTAAATTAGAGATTCTATCAATCAAAAGTAAATTAGACTTTAGAAATGTGACTTACTTAAAATTCTGTGGAGAGCCAAAATATTCAGGAAACTTGGGCTCTGTCAGGTACTTAAAATTTGGCACTCTTACAAATGTTCAGCTAACACTGCAAATGATGCATACAATTAAAGTTCTTTAGCTCCTTAGCCATATGAACTTGACCAAATAATTGTTTTAATTTTTCTTGTTTGAAAGATCTGAAAAGTTAATTAAGTCAAGAAGAACTCCAGCAAGGTGCATATATTTCTATTGCTTTTCTCTGTCATTTTCTCCCTATATCCTCCTAAAATTACAGAATCAGCTAACACTCAAATTTCTATGGTTGATTTCAAAAAGTATGGATCTTGGGCATGATCAATCTGGAAGGTAGTATGAGGAATATTTGAAAAATATCTCATGCATAGCCTGCCAAAACACTGTCACCTCACCTATCAAATGAACACATTATACTGCAATAACACAAGATCAAGCACTAAAAATTCTTAAAACTTTAAATGCAATATGACTTTTTTATGAACATACTATTGATAACTTTCATAAGCTACAATACCAGTAAAATCTTAGCTAAGTCCTATGAAAAGGAACTGTGTTATTTATGTTTACATACACAACCTAGAATAACATGTTATGGAGTACTTCATTATTCGCCATGTCAAAACTCATCATGATTTTTTCAGTGAGCATGAAAACTAACTTTAAAAAAAATGATGTATGTGCTGATAGCATCAACCCATATTTTCCTTGCAATTGGGCTTTCATATGCCTCATTTGCTAAATTTACATTTAAAAGAAGAGAACAACATAGAAGTATGGTTTGTGAAGTATCCTAAAAATTTGTATATCTAGTAAAAAATTGTCCTTAATATGGAGAGATCTTGCTCAGCTAGTATGAGAATAAAACAGCATACTGTCTTCATTCGGACTAAGATGAATCACATAAACAAAGAAGGAAAAAGAGAGCGATACCAGATGTATAGCTTCTTCTGCAGATGGGAATCAACTTACATCAGTGGCCTACTACAAATGGAAATTGAACCTCTGATCTTGCCAGTCTGCTGCAAGACAAATTCAAAAAAAAAAAAAAAAATTGAATCTTTGGAGTCAATAGTGCACATCTAAAGATGGACGATGCCAACCCAAATCCACTGTCCATTAGAAGGAGAGGGGAAAATTAGCCTCGGATTAGGGGAAGCAAATCAGCAAAAGAAGCCTATATATAGGAACGAACTAAGTTCAAGTTCCGGAAGAAATACTAGCAAATTCAAAATCAGAAAGCACTCTGAATAAAAAAACTACTATAGCAAATTCAAATTACCTCAACTCTTCATGCCAGCTTCTTGAGAGGAAATCCTAACCCAAAAAATAAAAGGAGGAAAGGAAAGAAGAAACAGCGATACAAAATGGGTTTTCCTCGAAATCTTTCAGCACAAGCTCAAAAAGTCCAAATTCTAATCCGCAGATTCGCATCTAATCTAAACATCTAAGCTTCAGACAACCAGTCAATTCACGAAAGAAAAAACAAAAAAATAAATAGAAGGTCCCATCTTTCAAGTTCAATTCCCTAATATTCATCAAGAATTCTTAACTAAATCCATGCAGATTAAATGAAAGCAAGCAATATAAATCAAAGTATTTTTTTAGGAAAAAAAAAGGTAGAAAGGAAAAGAAAAGGCTTACTCGTATTTCTTTCAGAGCCAAAGCATCCAGACGAGCTCAATTCCACCGAGAAAACGAAGGATCGCAAGGGTTTTTTGGGGCCGAGACAGAGAGCGGATTGATTGAAGAGGAACGGCAAGTCACGTGCAGGAGAAGCGGACCCATTCACAGATGAGCCCCATGGATCTCTTCACTCAGCTCTCACCTCCGCCTCTCTCTCTCTCTCTCTCTTTATGTCTCCCATCTTCTCATCATTAGAATTTTTTTATTTATATTTTGACAACAAAATAATTATTATACCACTCTTTTTCTTACTTTAGAATATATATATATATATATATATATCAATATTTTCTCGATTTTTTTTGTGTGAGAAATGTTTAGAGGAAAAAAATAATAAAAGAAATGAAAAGAGCCGTTGTCATGTTGACCAACGTGCGAAGCAACGGCGGAGGCCCCTCCAGGCTCCAAGCGAGTTGACGACAGGCCGCCACCTCACCACCTACTACTTTAACAAAACGAGTTCCATCTCCATCTTTAAAGTCCGCATAATGTTCTTATGCGTGAAGAAAAAACTGCCGTTAAAAGTTTGGATTTCCTGTGAGTTGGACGGTGGCTCTAGCTATCAGTATAGGAACTTGTACGAGGAGCATAGGATGGGAAAGGACAAAGAAAAGAAATAACCTTGCTTTAAAAATTTCTTAGCTGTAAGCAAGGGAGAAAAGAACAATGGACTCATAAATAAATAAATAGGGATTTGGTAGTGAGAAATTATTGTTTAGTTTGTAAAGTGTAATAATAATGGGAGGAGGGGTGGTGATAAAGGGAGGGCCAGACGTTTCATGTCCGCGTGCGAACAGCGAGTGGATGTCGGTAGCCTAATGAGATGGGTCCAGGAATGATTTTTTTTTTTTTCAGGCTTCTTTTTGATAAACTACTGCTCATTCTACTCTATAAAAGCAGCCAGAATCAAGAGCTACAATTTGATATAGTACAAGAAAGAACCCTTCTAATATGGCTAAAATATCTCTTCAGAGCGTTGTCCAGCATAAAAAGAGGCCCAGTCTGTGCCTCTATTTTGTTGTCCGTTGATTTGATACGCAAAGATGGCAAGGGATGAATCTCAACAGGGAACAGCTTTTTGGGCCAGGTTCAGCTTTACACGTAGGAAACGTTAAAAGTGGAATTAGGGGCGGCGCCTTTTAGGGTCCCTCAGCAACCTAAAGTAACCTGGAAAATTACTAAAGCTATCAAAAATTAGTACCAATCAATGCAAGATCGGAGGACTTGAATGCAAGCCGCATCTAAACTTGATGGCGCCGCCCCGCCGTCCATATACCGTGCAATGGTCATTGATGCATCACGCCTAGGGCTGCAAATGGGTTGGGTCGACCCGTGACCCGACCCGACCCAACCCGCTTAAGACCCGACCCGACCCGCATTTTAGGACCCGCGAGGCCGGGTCGGGTCCTAAATTTGGACCCGTTCTATTTTTCGGGTCGGGTCGGGTCCACCCAATTTCGACCCGCACCCCGACCCGACCCGACCCAATTTTTTTGGATCATTTTTTTAAGACATGCAGGCCATTGGGCCGCAGGCCCGCAGTGCTACTGACTAGTGACTACTGTGCTCTGTGCTTTGCCCGCAGCCCGCAACGGATGATATATAAATCATCCGCTTCACCTGTTGGACCCCTTCCTTCCTTTTTCTCTCCCGTGCGGCGCAGCGGCTGTGCCCTAGGTCTTGACTCTTGAGCTGCGGCGGAGGATCATCTGGAGGAGACGAGGAGTAGACCGCTTCCGTGCTCGGTGCCCTAGATCTCCCGTGCGGCTGTGCCCTAGATCTTGAGCTGCGGCGGAGGATCATTTGGAGAAGAGTAGCCCGCTTCCGTGCTCGGTGCCCTAGATCTCCCGACTTCCGACTCCCCATTCCGCGGATCTCCCTCTTCCCATTCTTCGGCGTCCCAAGGTATGTCCCTCCTCCAGTCCTCCGTATTTTTTTTAGCATAGGTCGGGAGATGGTTCCGGCGAAGGGGGCTTATCTTGTAACAGGGCAACGACGCCGGACTTGAGGGAGAGGGAGAGGGAGAGGTGGGGGTCGTCGGGGATAGTCGGAAGATTTGGAGGAGGGGCGTGCCACACTTGGGGAGCATCATTTGGGCCTACTTGTTTTATTTTCTACCAATCTGTGAGATCTAACCTAGTTTGCACAATTTTTTTGAGATTTAATCATAGTTTTCAAGATTTTATATGCACGACATTCTCTCTGCTAAAGTCTTCCTTGATCTGGTTTTGAACAGTGCTGTGGTTTTTGTTTTTTTTTTGCATAACTTGTGATATTCTGCAAGAGGTTTTGAACAGTGCTGTGGTCTTCCTCGATCTACTTTCTCATGAAATGATAGATAAATTTGGATTTGTTACTTTTATCATTCATCAGAGTTTTCCTCCTTTCTAATGTTGATTGACTTAAGCAAAGTTTAGGTCCTTGGGTCTTGACTGGAGGATCCATATAGTAGGGATTTCTATAGTTGGCTTTGCATGCTGTAAATTATGAAAAAATATGGATGGTGGAGAATGAATACGCTATAAGCCTATGAAATAGGTTAATGTCCGTATGCCTGTATATTAATTAGCTCCTGTATATTAATTAGCTCACAATAAGTTTAGATTGTCCGTATGCCTGTATATTAATTAGCTCCTGCTAGTGTAAGTGTGTAACTATTCAATTGAAATCTGTACTCTCAAGTTGAAGTTTGTGATGCATCCTTTTGGATTGTCATATGGGGTAGAATTTTGCTGTGATGTAGTAAATTGTAATGTTGTGATCCTAAAACTGTGACCCAGGTTGTAATGCTGTTGTTTGGATTGTCCTTTGTCATATGGGGTTGAATTTTGCTTTGAAAAATCCTGTGATGCTAATACTGTAACCAGCTTTGATTCTTTATGAATAGCAATTCCAAGTTGCAACTGTTCAAATGTTTATGTTTTAGATGGAAAGTTGCACCTGTTCAAATGTTTTTTTTTGCTAATAAATGTTTTAGATGGATAAATGTGTTTTGAATAAGCTAGATCTAAACCTGGTTGATCAGTTTGCCTTCAATTTTTTTGGTGAAACGTATTCTGAACCGGTTTTGAATGTAACAGATATTGAATTGTTGAGCTTGCAGCCTTTATTTTCACGCTTCCAGCCTTCCAGGAGGAATTGTTGAGCTTGCAAAAGGCTTCACCTGATGGTGAATTGGTGATGGAGTATTGGAGTTGACAAAATATTGAATTAAAAATGCAAATCTGACCCGGATCCGACCCAGACCCGATCCGGACCCGACCAGATCCGGACCCGACCCGACCCGAATGACCCATCAGGGTAGGTATGGACCCGACCCGACCCGATCCGTTTTTCAACCGGGTCGGGTCTGGGTCCAAAATTAGGACCCGAACATGCAACCGGGTCGGATCGGGGTCACCTAGGACCCGACCCAACCCGACCCATTTGCAGCCCTAATCACGCCCATGATAAGTACTGTTGTTCTGCGGAGTCTGGACCCAGGATCCGGGCTCAATTATAACCACCAATATAATTTTTTTCTTTTAAGTTTTTTAGTTGGGCATCTTTTCTTCTATTTTTCCATGGCTTTCTTATCCATATATTTACTAAAATAAGCTTTCAAAGAAGACTTCCCAACTAAATCTTGTAATATAAATTCTTATTAAATCGACTTAATACCATAAAGAGCTTTACTAACTTGATCCAAATTCAACTGTACTCTTATGATAAAAGTTTAAGCAGATTTTGGCCTTTGAAACTAATAAATTAGTTAAAATTTAGAACGTAAAGTTACAAACTTGAATTCTTTCCTAAAACGAGTATCAAATACTCGAATAGAGCTAAATGATTTAAACTTTGCTTTTAAAATGAATGATATATATGGCCTGAATATTGCTAAAATCTTAAATTTAATGTGAATTCTTATTCGCAATAAGTATTCAACCCATGAACAAAACTATAAATTATTTTCGATTAAAAAGTCCTTCAAAATAAATTTAAGTTTTCTTTTGCTTGTGTGCATAAAAAAATCATATATATATATATATATATATATATATATATATATATATATATATATATATATATATATATATATATATCGTGCGCGCGCACACATTTAGTGAACCCTTGTGGTTGGCTTCATGTGAGACATAAATAGCGAAGATATGGGCATGTCTAGCCCTAAGGGCTAATATCTAAAAGACAAGGGAGTTGTTTTTATTGTTTGAAGTAATGTTTATCTTGTTTGCTTTTTTATCTTAACTTTGTTATTAAAAATTAAACTAATGGATATTAATTGCTGCTCATACAAAAAGGCTAGATATGATGTCCTTATATAAACATAAAATTGAGTTTTTTTTGCTCAACAAAAGATCTATAACTTTTAAGAATTTTTTTACACTATCAATATGATATTCTTTCAATCTAAGAGGGTTCTTACTTGTTATATTTCAATTGTAGCTTATCAAGTTGACTCAAGTTAGCAGTAAAAAATATAACTAATCCATAAAACATAACTATAACATAGCGCTATTATGAAATGTTTGTGATTTATCCTTTTGAACCCTATCACAATTAAGGATTTTCCATATTTAAAGTACCATTTGAATTGATTAAAAAAATAGAGTATTGCTCATAAATGTTTTGTTGCAAGCATTAAACTAAAATTGTTCTCTAGCAGTTGTTGCGATGAAAATTCATTAGGTGATATGTATTTTTCACATTATTTTTGTGCATCATTCATTCCCCCGCATCTTCGATATTTTACTTTATGATATACATTAATTATTTACTTTTAGAAAAATGAATACTTGTCAGTTGTTTAAAATTCTAGTTAATTCTCATACTTTACTGGTGAAAATGTATGAGCAAATGCACGTATAGAAGAAGAAATACAATAAAAAAATTATAACCGATCATCGTCCAATGATAAAACTTATCAAAGCAGTGCTAGTATAATATTGAGACATTCATGTTATGACTACAATTTTGAAAGTGAAGGTAATTATCTGGGTGACAGCTGGGTGACAGAGCAGCCGATTAGTAGGTTGCCGGTGATGGTGGACACGGCGAGGATAGCTGGCCTCAGGGTCAGAGATCTGATGGAGCCAGGGGGAGGACGATGGAGAGAGGAGCTGATTCAGGAGGTGTTTGGGACGCAGCTGGCAGAGATGGTCCTGGCTCTACCAGTTCCTGCTCGGGAGAGGCCAGACAGACTAGTCTGAGTGCCGACAGGGAGGTCGCAGGTGCGCGCCAGGGATATTCATCAGTTGATGAGCTGTGAGCCAGGCCGGTAGATAGAGGGGGGATGGATTTGGAGGATGCGGATTCACCCGCGTGTGGCGCTCTTCATCTGGAAGGTGGCATGGGGCTGCTTACCGACCAGGAGCTTGTTAACACGGCGTGGGATGAGGATCACTCAGGGTTGCGAGGTGTGTATAGATACTAAGGAGACTATTGATCATGTTTTACTGCAGTGTCCCAGAGCCAGGAAGATTTGGAGGAGAGCACCGGACCTACTGCCCCACTCAGTCGAGTCGGTATAGGATTTGATTCATTGGTTGAGGGTTTCCATGCGGAGGCCTAGTATTGCTGATGCAGGGATTCGCTGGGCATATTTGGCTTATTATATTTGGTTGGACAGGAATGCTGGCTTGTTTGAGGGTAGGAGATTACCACCGAGGATGGTGGTGGACAGAGCGATACGTCATGCGAGGGAGATCACCATAGCTACCGTGAGGTTCTCTTCTGGGATGGCCGGGGACATCTGGGGTACTTCTTCTGTTGTCACAGCGCCCAGGTTCGTCCTTGTTTCTTGGGTACCCCCACCCCCTGGTTATCTCATAGTGAACTTCGATGGTAGTATGTCGGTGGACGGAGTGTCCGGAGGCGTTGGTTTTGTGATCAGGGATCATCTCGGGAGGATGATAGCAGCTGACGGCCGTCGTACGCCGGGACTTACTGCTGTTGGGACGGAGCTGCGGGCAGCTTGGGAAGGGATATCCTTTGCCAGGCAGATACTGGGTGCTGAGCGGCTATGCCTTGAGGGGGACTCCTCTGTGGTGATTGACTGGGTTCGAGAATTGGACAGATATGGTGATGGTCATCCTCTTATCCGCGATACTCGTAGGTTGGCTCAGGAGTTGAGCGATTTTCAGGCTTTACACGTTTTTCGGAAGACAAACAGTGCAGCTGATTGGGTTGCCTCCTATGTGGCCCGACACTCCGGAGAGATCCTTTGGACATCGGTAGGAGGGATACCCCCTACTCTGTACTCTTTTCTTTCTTCTGATATGGCTGGATGTACTCACGTTAGAGCTATATGAAATGTCGCTTTTACCAAAAAAAAGGTAATTATCATATGATTATTTTATTGCATATATAGAGCCACGCATAATTGAGTGTTTAATCAATATCTCGCGCTCAAGTAATTGAAGTAAAAAGGAAATACGAATCTATGTATTTTAAATAAACTATTTATATGTGTTAGGACTAAAGGCTCTGAATTTGCACCAAGAGATCATCTTGTTCCATCTTATATACGAAAATTTCAATATCTTACAAGGTTGATTAGTTTTAGCAATGTTTTGGGGCCACCGTCCAACATCATCATGCCTTTTCATTAACCATAAATGTATACAATGAATGGTAAAGATCATTGGGCCATGCGGGTTCTCCATAATAATTATGCCCCATTCCTTTAGCCAATTTATAATAATACATTATTTATTGAAGAAAATTTAGAAATTTTGCTCAATCATATAATTTTACTTCAATAGTTTATGTCAATTGTTATTACAACATATAATGACATCAAAAATGAAAAGTAATATTATTTCATACACTTTACACAAGAAAATATTTTGGATCTGTACATAACTTGAAGGAAAATCTATGCCTGTCGTTTGCATGTATGCATCGGCAGTTTGAGAAAATTTTGTAAATACCAAGAGTCTCTGATTAAGCTTAGATGACTAATAAAAGACCAAATAGACTATTCATAGCTCAAGAAAAGATGTGTGAACTTTTTGCTCTAAAAAAATCATGACATGGACTCATCTATTTGAAATTGATGTGCTCACGCAACAAGCAAGTGACAACATTCCTGAGTTCATGGTTCATGGTTTGATGAAAAGATAATTAATTTAACTCAAATCTCTGACAGAACAATCCATATGACCATACAGGGAATTATGAGCAACATGTGATGGCATCAAATCAAAACAACAGTCAATCTAATCAATCCATCTAAGTTACAACTGGAGGAGGTTGTCCAAACTATGATTATCTAGACTAAAAGCTAGCCAGGAAATCTTTAGCATGGGTAACAATTTATTAGATGTATTGTAGTCATTGTTATGGCTTTATATTACGCATGATATTTTTGATTTTTCACTTTAGATGCCAAGCGAAAGTGCTCGAGTTTGAGTACTTCATCGATATAGAATGTATCATTGAGATGCAAATTAGTCTATTTTTTATACAATTTTTTTGTAAAAACCTTTTAACTAATTAACATACACAGTCTGCAAGATTTTTCTTTTAATAGATGATTAGGCCAATAGTTCAGTTTACATAATCCTTATGCAACAAAGATAACATGATTGTTCTTGAAAGAAGTTCCATGAGATTGCAACAATTCTATCACTATTCCTTCAAAAATAAAATAAAATTTCTATAATTGGTGGAATGAAATCACAGTTGCAAAATCTTGGTTCCTTGCTTGCCTATATAGAAGTTATATTCTTCCAAACTATATTTAGCTCAGAGATTTGGTCCATTTTAACATGACATTAATATGATTTCACCTTTAGATATGGAAGAAGCTGTGGAGGAAGTTGAAATGGAAGAAAATTTGAGGGCATACCCCAAGGTGAGCAACTTTTTAGAAGATGTTATTCAAATGGTTTTAGATATTAGATATTCATGCAAGATTTATAGAAATACTTATAGAGAAATCAATGTGTACATATCTAGGAGGAAAGTTGTGTATGTGGAGAGTTGCCTTTCCATCTACAAGTTCTGAGTGCAGATTATGAATGGGAACTAGACCACTCGAGTACTAGATGGCTTTGGTAATGTTAACAAAGTCTAAAGGCGATGAAGTATTGATGACATAATATTTATTTGATAATGAGCTAAAAGTTTTTATGTCCCTGTTTAAAATTAATAAGATTTGATATTTATTTGCCACTGGAATTCAAACGCCATCATCTTGAATGGCAAAGCCGCGACCAGCTAAGCAAAGAGAAAAATAGTTAAAATGACAAACGAATACTTGATAACTTCACCCAATTATTTTGTAATAATCAGGTATAAATTCAAATTAAGTTTTTGATAATCTTACTGGATTGAATTCGGATTATGTATATATAGGATGCAAATTTTTATTAAATTAAACTCAAATGTAGCTATGTTGGAAACCGAAAACCTGATAACTCGAATATTGGAAAATTAATTATATATAATACATGTAAATATAGGAATACAAGAAAAATTGGCTGCATAGTTTGTGTTGATTCCTTTTATTCATATTTGGATTTACTTTGTTTTCTCGTGTATGCTCTTCTAAACTCTAGTTTTGTTTTCTCATGCATGCTCTCCTGAACTCTTATCAGTTGCTATTTTAATTCCAAAATCCCAATCAATACTAAGATTTTGATTTTGTTTCAATCAAACTAAATATATATAGAAACTTCATCTATTTTAAAGGTGTTTGGATTTTTTTAAAAAAAACAACCATTCATTTCTCATATCCTACTTCTTTCACTTTTCATGTCCTACTCTTGTAATGATATACTATTATGATAAGAATACTCTTAGCTTTGGACATTATTAATTAAACCTCGAGAAAACTTATTCATTAAACTAATCCTCAAGAAAACTTAAATCCAAACTCGAATCTAATTGTTAATAATGTGAGCCCGGAACTTATCCATTTTAATGGAACTAAACTTGAATCCATTTTTTTTTAATTATTATATCAAATTTGGATATCGATATTGTAAGAATCCAACCTGCATTCAACCTATTTATGCTTCTAGCTACAATCCCATGTGAAAGTAGCATGGCTGCTCCCGCGCCTGATCAAATCCTCTAGGGTTGGCTCAACAGCAAACATACAACCGAACATATTATTGTTAGGACCTGTTTGGTTCGCGAGAAAAAAAAGAAAAAGTATGATCAATAGAAAAATATAAAAATGCCTCTTTTTAATTAGAGTTTTCAAAAAAAAAAAGATAAAAAAGTAAATGAGAATAAGATTCCTATATTTCATGAGAGAGAAATATCTATGAAGAGCATGGAAAAACTACGTTTTCACTAGTTCGGAATTGGAGTTTTTTTTGGCTAAAATGGAAGTATCATACATAACGTGTACAGATACACCCAAAAAAGTCAAAAAGTAGTACATCACAAAGAGCACTAGACAACTCCACCTCGCCCACCTATAGGTGGTCCCCTGAATGGTCAGCAACAAAAGAAGCCACGCAATTCGCGGCACCATTGGCCTCTCTGAACACATGCCTCGCTTGGATCACCATCACGTCACAAACCATGGCCTAGATGTCTCTCAGCAGTGGGTGGTAATTGCCAACCCCACCCGATGCCTGTAAGATCCACCCAATGATCATCGCAGAGTCCCCCTCCAAGAGAACCTCTCGCTCCAGCAAAGCACGTCGAATATAGCTCAATCCCGACCAAGCCGCTCTTAACTCTGCCGCTGGCACCGAGGTGTCGAACAAGTGGCAGCCTCCGGCCGCGATCACCCTAGAATCCGGAGCCATGACGACGAAGCCCACACCTCCATACCGCCGTCGTGCAAAACGCATCCATCGAAGTTGACCTTGAAGAAACTTAAGGGTGGGGGCTCCCAGGTGAAAAACACCATACGGGGCGCTCCATGAGCATATGTAGATATTCTGAGCTGTCAAAGATCTATTCAAGTAGATCGCCTGAGAGGCCTCTACTGCTAGCATCCGCACCCTCCAACCGCCACCTCGGGCGGGGGGCTCATCTTGCCAAAAGTCCATGCATTCCTCGCTAGCCAGATCTAATAGACAGTATAGGTCGCCCGCACTGCCTCAGGTCTAGACTACGAGGCCGTGACCAAGCATCGAAGTACCTGGAGAAAGGATGTCGCGTGACGCCATAAGTCCATGGGGAAACCTGCTCGCCTCCAGACCCTTATGGCCCGGTGGCATTGGAAGATAGCATGGTCCAGCGACTCATTAGTCTAACACTTCGGGCACTGAGGGTGGATACCCATCCCCCTCCTGCATAGCAGCAATCTCGTCGATAGCCTACCCCAAACGACCTTCCAGAGAAATAAGGCCACTCTGGGGTGTAGCCCAAACCGCCAGATCCAGCCGAGATCCACCCCCAAATGCCCTTTGCCCTGGACAACACAGCAAACGTCAGCCACCCTGACTCTAGCCCTGCAAGACGAGCTCCACACCCTGACATTGGGGCAAGGGTGCCCTGGAAGCTCCGCAAGTGGCTCCCTAAACAGCTGATCGATCCGATGGGTATCCCAGCCGCACCACTCGGAAGAAGAAGGTCGCACACCCGGAGTCCCTCCTCGGCCTCAACACTGACTAGGGTCGGCCAACGCCTCAACGAGAGCTCCTCCACCCAAGCGTCCCCCACCACATCCACGCTCTGACCATCACCGATCAGCCACCTGCATCTCGATAGGACCAAAGGTATGTACCTACAGATCTCGCACCAAACTGGTGTCGCCCTCCGAACCCCAAGTGGGGTCCCACTGCTCCGAACAGGTCCATACCCGACGACCATCATCTGGCTCCAAACAAACTGTGGCTCTAAGATAACTCTGGCAGTGTGCTGAGTGATCAGTGTCTCTCTTCTGACCAGTAGAGACTGAATACCCAACCTTCCTGCCCTAGTCGGTTGGCATACCGACTCCCAGTCCACCAGATGAACCCCCCGGCCACTACCCTGCGACCCCAAATGAAGCTCCGAGCAAGCCTCTCAATCCTCATCAACACCGTCCTGAGGACAACGGTGTTCGACATCAAGTAGACAGGCATGGAGCAGAGTACATACCTGACCAAGGTCATCCTACTCATCATGGAGAGCGATGCCACCCTCCAACCCTCCAACCTCTGCTGCACCCGGTGCACCATGTCTTAACAGTCCGAGATACGCAATCTCCTCCCAATGATCGGAACTCCCAAATAGGTCCATGACCCATCCTGCTCTCTCATACCTAGTAGCCCCCTGATCTCCTGTCGCACCCGCACCGCAGTCCCCGGGTTGAAAGCAACTGTTGATCTTTGAAGGTTCACCCTCTGACCCGATGCCCAATAGTAATCCTTCAAAATCCTCTGAAGAACAATAGCATCCCTAGGCCGAGCTCTGGCCAGTAGAAGACAGTCATCTGTAAAGAGAAGAGGAGAGATCGGCTGGGCACCAGAGGCCGAAACATAGGCCTCCAGCACTTGATCCCCACAAGCATGTCGCAGAGCACGAGACAATGAGTCAGCACAAATGATAAATAGGTATGGGGAGAAGAGACAACCTTGGGGCAGTCCGACGGATGACCGAAAAAAAGGCGAAGGTGTGCCGTTTGTCACGCCCTGAATTCGATTCATAACACGACCGTGCTATTGCAAACCTTTGCTCGCAATAACACGCAACCACTTCAAAACTTCAAAACTTCAAATCAATTATGAACAATTTCATTTATGAATGTAATCAAATGTTTCATCATTAAGGATTAATACAGAGCTTCTAAAAATATCAGCATTTAATATTTCATTTTTTTCCATACTCCTAAAGCATGTCACGCTCCTTGCTCCTAGCAATCCTATTTATCTGTGAGAACATAAATGAATGGGTGTGAGCTATAAAAGCTCAGTAAGTAACCATGAGTAATCTTATCAGATCAAGTACAATGTTTTGCATGCTAGTGCATTATTTTAAGAAACTAACAGTTGTAACAAAGTAAACATTTCATATAAACAAACCAGTTATAAAACTATGTATGTCCATTTATGCAACTTCATAAACATGGTTATACATCATAAAACTTTTGCCATTATCCCATACTTTGAAATCCATACTTATCATTATTCATGCTTTGAAATCCGTACTTGTCATTATTCATGCTTGGAAATTCGTGCTCTTAGATGATAGTGCAGCTATGATCACTATTATTATCCGTGACAGGGCCATAATCTTTACCAACTATTATTCTCCATTGGCAGGGTCTAAGCCAAGCTATTATAACCCGCTGGCGAGGGCCTTATACCGAACCACTATAACCTATTGGCGAGGGCCATAATCTTTTCCAACTATTATTCTCCGTTGGCAGGGTCTAAACCAAGCTATTATAACCCGCTGGTGAGGGCCATCTGCCAAGCTACTATAACCCGCTGGCGAGGGCCATATGCCGAGCTACTATAACCTGCTGGCGAGGGCCGTACATAGCAATCTGAGAGTTCATAAACCATATCATGCTTTTCATGAATCTTATCGCATAGATACATTGGAAAGTAAATGATAACATCATGATGAATAAAACTCATGACCATGCTGAAAACTCTAATTTTCGTGCAACTTCTAAATCGTCACGAATTTATATACATAGCATGATAATCATGATAAATGTCATCTATTTAAAACCATGCAACACTTACTAACACATGCTTGATCCTCATTTTGCGAAAACATAAATAATCATATACTATTTTATAATCAAATAGTCACATGTATTTGATAAAACATAAGATTATATCAGGGTCACTTACTTTTTCCGCAATTCATATACACAATTCAAATTGCATAAATAATACTTATTCATTTTATAAATCATGATACATGATCTATAATAAGATTAAGACAGGTTACTTACGTTACATTGCTCACCAAATGCCAATTCTGCAATTACTTATCAACATCATCAAATTATTTGTTACTTGCACGTTCAACTTCATTTATTTATATCTTTCTTAATTAAGCAGTTTACAACCCATCTACAGGACTCAATTTCATTCTTAGGTCTCTAACCTGGTTCAATTTCCGATTTGGGTCTATTCAAATCCTCAATTTGGGTCTGACCTAATGTTTGAGTTCGGTCTAACCAATTTTCTGGTTCAGGTCTGATCCAATTTTTAGTTCAGGTTCAGATCTGACCCAATTTCTGGTTCATGTTTGGGTCATTGCATTCAGGTCCAAAGTTTAATTAGGTTCTGGATCAGGCCCTTAGCCTGGTTCAGTCACTGGGCCCATTTGTATTCAGGCTCAGAAACATAATTAGTTAATTTATAATTAAACCTTATAAGTTTTAATTAATTTAAAGGAAATCTAGCCTCAATCCATATTCAATTTAGTCCCTATATTAAAATTTGAGCTCTTCGGGCCTAGTTAGTTTTGGTTTTAAGACCACTGGGCTTGAATCAGGGCCCGGCCCGACCTCAGGCTTCTAAAGCCAAGTTTATTTGAAGCCCACTCCAGAATTAGGCCCATTTCAACCCACAACATATTTTATTTTATTTTTCTTTCTTCTTTTGTTTTTCTTCTTTTCTTCTTTTTCTTTTCTTCTTTTTTTTTTCTTTTCTTTTCTTCTTTTTCTTTTCTTTCCTTTCCTCCCTTCCCGAACCTTCTTCTCCTTCTTTTTTTTTTCTTTTCTTCTCCTCTTTTCCTTCTTCTTCTCTTCCCGATCTCCTCTTCCTCTTCTCCTTTTCCCCCATGAAGCTAGGAGATGAGCTCGGAAGGGCGCTGGGGAGGAGGCTGGCCCGAAACTGACGGCGCTGCGGCCAACCAGCGGCGCCCACGGTGGCTGCGGTCCAACCTGCAGCAGCCGCGGCCCGACTGGCCGCTCTCCTTCTCCACCTCCGATGTAGGAGATGGGGCATAGGCACCTCTCGAGGAGCAAAGGAACCAGCCGAAATCGGTGGTGCCCGCATGGTGCGCGGCCGACGCCCACAGTCGGCCCGATGGCGTCCACAGTGCCCCGAGCCAGCGGTGTCCACGGCTAAAACAGGGAGATTCCCCCTTTGGCTCTTCTTCTCCAATCATCTCTGGCTGAAATCAAACTGGTTCCGCCCATGGGAACCGGATTTGCATGAACCGAGAGCTCTATCCATGAATCGGGAGGTAGGTCTGCATTTTTGGATTTCTAGATCTAAGGTTTTAATGGAAGGGGAAGCCTTGATCGGGTGAAGGAGAAAGATCCTCGGCCAATGTCAGATCACAGCCGATCATTGGTTAGACCTTTCTCCTCCCTCTTCATCTTCTTCCTACCCTTCTTCTTCTTCTATTTTTCTTTTCATTTCTTTATTTTTCTTTTGTTTTGATCATTTATTTGGATAGATAGGAATATGAAATGGAAAGGATGGAGTGATCAAGAGACTTACCTAGCTCCGGGAAGGAGCTGTGGGGCTTTTCCGGCGAGCTGCTGCGTCTGCTCCGGCGACGCAGTGTGGGGATGAGTTGAGGGTGTCTCCTCCTCCATTGCTCCCGATCCAGCTCCTTTGCACAGACAGAGAAGGGAATGAGAGGCAGTGAGAGGGTGAGAGGCAGTGACTCACTGAGGAGTCCATGGCATTTATAGCCTCATCGGGAGGAAGGGGGAGGGAGAACGGCCACTGTTCGGCGGTTATAACCGCCTCAACAGCTTCCTTCCCGAAGCTACTATCCCTTGGATTTCCAGATGGGCCACCGACTACGATCCAGGTTGGCCCATCTGGACTCAATAATTACATTCTTCCCTCCTTAAAAGAAATTTCATTCTCAAAATTTTACATATCTTAATTCCTAACAAATGAAGGTATTTAATCTTTTATCTAACATTCCACCAAGCTTCCACTGCGCAAATTTGATCGAGCCCGACATTTCAAAGGCTTAACAACTTAATCTTAATTTGTATTAACTCTAACTTTCTCATTGAAGTGATAAAATTCTTAAACATAACATCTATAAGAATAGCTTTCTTAAGGGAGACGACATCACATAAAGACTGGTTCAATTCTTATGGTGTGCATTATAGAGAATTAGAAACCCAGATGATACAAAGGGGTCGAAAGATTTACAATCAATTGACACATGGCCTTCATGGAATAATCTAAAATGACACTTGTCACTATTTGGTCACTCATACCAGCATTCTACTAATTCAATGCAAAAGCTGAGCTCCCGATTCAGTAGGTTCCGAGTCGTTCTTCTTTTTATTTGGACAGTCCCGTGCCAAATGTCCATGTTGACCACAAATGAAGCAGACTCCCATCTTCTTAAAACAAGGCCCCCCATGAGTCTTGCCACAATAGGTACAAGCCTCAAATCTCTTCTTCTTATTTGTATTACCTTCAGGGTTCTCTGGCCTGTCACTCAGACTTTCTGTCATCTTGGGTCTCTTTTTGTCGCCCCTTTCTTTTTCTGATCTCTTCAATTCGGCTTCCAATTTTAGAGCCCTTTCCAATACATCCTGATAACTTGTGAAAATCAGAACGGCCAATCTGGATCTAATCCCATATCTCAGATCTTGTTCAAACCTATTAGCTTTACTTACCTCTTCCTCTATAAACTGGGGACAAAACCTGCCCAATTCATTGAACTTGCTAGCATATTCCAATACTGTCATACTCTTTGTCTGCTTCAGGGCCAAAAATTCATTCTGCTTTATCAATCTCACCGAATAGGGGAAGTACTGATTGTAGAATTTACTTTTGAATTCCTCCCATGTCAGTTGTTCACCATTTTTTTGAACAGCAGCCTTCATAGCTATCCACCAGAACTTGGCGTTTTCTCTAAGCATAGGAACCGCCAATTTGATCTTGACCTCCTCGAAAAATTGTAAGGCATCAAACATCTCCTCTATCTCTCGAATCCAGATCTTAGCAGCCAAGTAATCAGCCTCTCCCTCAAATATTGGAGGTTGCAGCCTTTGAAACTTCTCATAATAGGTATCTGTGGACGATACAGGTCGGAAGGTGAGCTGCATTTGCTGCTGCTACTGAAGAAGCTGTGCCACGACTTGGCATACACCAGCAAGATTTGCCTGAGTGGCTACGATGTTTGGAGCTGGCCTAACTGGCATGTTGGTAGCTTCTTGGGATGATGTTTTTACTCCTTTTCCTTTATAGTTAGCCAGTACTTCATTCTTGCTATCACTCATCGTTACCTATCAAAATATTGTATTAATTATTATTCATTTCATCACTATATATATATATATTTATATGTATATATATTTATTATTAAAATATTATTATTGTTCTTACTGTGATTCCAATTATGTGAAAGCTAACTTAGCTACCCATTCCCATGATTAATTTTAAAGTTTTAAATCATGGTTAAACTTTTTGTTCTGATACCACTAAATGTCACGCCCCGAATTCGGTTCATGACACGGCCGTGCTATTGCAAACCTTTGCTCGCAATAACACGCAGCCACTTCAAAACTTCAAAGCAATTATGAACAGTTTCATTCATGAATGTAATCAAATGTTTCATCATTAAGGATTGATACAGAGCTTCTAAAAATATCAGCATTTAATATTCCATTTTTTTCCATACTCCTGAAGCATGTCACGCTCCTTGCTCCTAGCAATCCTATTTATCTGTGAGAATATAAATGAATAGGTGTGAGCTATAAAAGCTCAGTAAGTAACCATGCATAATCTTATCAGATCAATTATAATGTTTTGCATGCTAGTGCATTATTTTAAGAAACTAACAGTTGTAACAAAGTAAGCATTTCATATAAACAAACCAGTCATAAAACTATACATGTCCATTTATGCAACTTCATAAACATGGTTATGCGTCATAAAACTTTTGCCGTTATCCCATACTTTGAAATCCATACTCATCATTATTCATGCTTTGAAATCCATACTTGTCATTATTCATGCTTGGAAATTCGTGCTCTCAGGTGATAGTGCAGCTATGGTCACTATTATTATCTGTGACAGGGCCATAATCTTTACCTACTATTATTCCCCATTAGAAGGATCTAAGCCAAGCTATTATAACCCGCTGGCGAGGGCCGTATGCTGAGCTACTATAACCCGCTGGCGAGGGCCATAATCTTTGCGAACTATTATTTTCCGTTGGCAGGGTCCAAACCAAGCTATTATAATTTGCTGGTGAGGGCCATCTGCCAAGCTACTATAACCCGCTGGTGAGGGCCATAATCTTTGCCAACTATTATTTCTAAATTAGTATGGTCTAAACCAAGCTATTATAACCCGCTGGCGAGGGCCATATACCGAGCTACTATAACCCGCTGGCGAGGGCCGTACATAGTAATCTGAGAGTTCATAAACCATATCATGCTTTTCATGAATCTTATCTCATAGATACATTGGAAAGTGAATGATAACATCATGATGAATAAAACTCATGATCATGCTGAAAACTCTAATTTTCATGCAACTTCTAAATCATCACAAATTTATATACATAGCATGATAATCATGATAAATGTCATCTATTTAAAATCATGCAACACTTACTAACACATGTTTGATCCTCATTTTGTAAAAACATAAATAATCATATACCATTTTATAATCAAATAGTCACATGTATTTGATAAAACATAAGATTATATCAGGATTACTTACTTTTTCCACAATTCATATATGATGAGAGCACAAAAGTGCGACCTACATGTCACCTAAATTAGTATTATTGCTAACCGATAATGATAAATTCACTGGATTAATATTATATTTGGGTTTGGCACAGATTTTCATAAATTAGAGATAAAATGCACATTGAGTACAAATTTGACTAAAGAAGAATCCCTTCCCAGATCCGACCCGGTTGAAGATCGGGTCGGGTCCGAGTCGGGTTCGGATCCGAGTCGTATTTGGGTCCGAATCGGGTCCATTTCTTTTGTGCTTTTGGAAAATAATTTTGGGTAAATCTAAATTGGCTATATCATAACTATAAGGTGCTGGGTGACCCATGACCTGAAAGAATTGCACTTGACCTCCAGCCAGAATAGATGACCCGTCTACAAGCCAAATTTCATATCATACTATTTTTTTATCTATAGACTAATTGGATAGAACTTGGTGTCTCCCAGCTCCCATCTTACGAGGGAAAGGAAAATCCAAGCCGCCCGCCTCCTGTCTTCAACACCATGATCCCACGGCAACCTCCAAATGATCCTGGTTTTCTTCCCGAATCATCGTCCACGGATCACGCCATCAACGCCTCAGCCCGCCAGCCAGCCACACCGTCTGCACATCCCAGCGTCCACGGCGTCCTCCCATCGATCTCGGATGATCGCTTCTTCCATTTCAGCGCGTTCCTAGTTTCCGGATCAGCGTCTCCTCCGTGATCCAAGCCGCCCGCGTTCTTCACGCGCTGCCATGAATATCCCAGCCGACACCCAAAGAAGGGAAGAACACCCCAGCATCTCTCCTTCCTCCCGTCGATCCCGCGCCCGGAGAAGAAAGGATCCGCGTTGCCCAAATTTTCTTCCATTTCAGCGCGTCTCCACCGCATAGCATCCGCCGTGATCCACTCCTTCCACGATCCGAATCCCAGCTCATCCCGCCTCTGCACCCATGGATCCACGGCATCCCGTAATCCACATGCTCCCAGCGCCCGGATCTCATCCGTGATCAACTCCTCCCCACGTCCCCACCTTCCGATTTCAGGCGTCCGTCCGCGGCTATAAAAGGAGAAGGAGGAAGAGGAAGGGGGAGTGCTCGGTTTTGGGGTTGAGGCCAAGAACCAGGGAAGGAGAGGTGTGCTCGGCTGCTTCGGTTGATCCAAGGAAGAAGAAGGAGCTCGGCTGCTTCGGCGGAGAAAAAAAAAAACAGAAGAAACAGAGCATTGCTCTGTTCGTTTGGAGAAGAAAGAAAGAAAAAAAAGTATTTTATGTTGTTCCACCGTGGGAGAGAAAGGGACATGTTTTCTTTCTTTTATTTTTGTTATTTTCTTCCTTTATTTTAATTGCAGAAGAAAGGTAGCATCAAGCTACCAATATTCATTTCTAGCATTGTAATCAATTTAGTTTTCTAAATCTATCATTTTTCTTTTTTATGCAATCCTTGTTCTAGGTTCAAGTTAATTTCTATTTTTTTTAATGCAATCTTTTAATTCTTCTTTGATGCAATACATTAAATCCTCCTTTATGCAATTTGAGTAGGCTTCAATCTCCTTAAGCACTATTTTCATCCATTTTAATTTATGCAAAAAAAAAAATTCTCCTTTGAATAGTTAAACATTTCATGAATTCATAAATACTCTTTGATTTCTAAGTACTTATCTTTTTATTATTTTTAAACAAAAAAAATTCTCTGGTAAATTAGAGAATCTATCATCATCCCCGACATCATGTTTTTTTTAGTTATTCAAAAATCGATTTTGAATCCGAGTGAACGTTCTAATTTTTAAGCAACTCCAATCGCCTCCCTGTGGATCGACCTCTTACGACCACTATTCTTCGAGTAGGAAAGGTAAGAGTAAAATTAAATTTAAACTTTGTTCGTCGGTTCTAACAACGATCTGTCTAGCATATTTTTAGGTAGACGAAAATCAGACGAACAGAATTTTGGCGCCGTTGTCGGGGAGGCAAATCGAGAAGCAAGAACGATCACGAAGATCAAATCGAATTTTAGATGCCCGGAGTGAACGCACTCCAGTAGTAAGTTTTTATTTTTATTAATTTTCCTTATTTTGATTATTTTCAGTTAGTAATTTCGTAGTTATTAAATTCTGAAATTTGAAATTCGAAATTAAAGTTTTCTAAAAAAAAGTAAAAAAAAAATTTGAAAAAAAAAAATTTAAAAAAAAAATTCAAAAATTCAAAAATTTAAATTCAAAATTTGAATTCTGTGATTCGAAATTTGAAATTCAAAAAAAAAATGTTAAAAAAAAAATTAATTAAATTAAAAAATTCAAAAAAATATTATTTTTGCTAGTAATTGATAAGGTGCAATCCCCCGAGGTTATCATACCTTTATTGGGGCTCCTCACGGAGTAATCTCCAGAGCTTATTCAACGGGCATTCGGAGATTGACTGACACATAAGGATTGTGTTTAGTTTACATTCAAGTTATTGCTATATATAAAAAAAAATTAAAAATAAAAAAAAAATTTGCTTGCTCATTTAATCAATACAACCTAATGACATTGCATAAACTTTAAAAAATATATTGATTATTTGCTGCATTTAGTATCAGGCATTTGCATAAAGTAATTAAGGGCAAAACCCACTAAAAAGATAAGGTCGGGAAGTCATTACTTGTCCTTAGCCCAAAAATCACCACCTTGCATACTTATCCTAAGCCAAATTAAATTAAAATCAAATTAAACGTTGGCCTTAGGGTTTTCGAGCTCAATTAGACTCTTGGAAAGAAGCGGCTGAAAGCCACTCCAGTGAGAATTTAGTAATTGGTGATGTCTAGGAAAGTTTTACAACAGTGAGAACTGTTACGGGTATTGTGGTATCGGTGTATCCCTTCTGGCACCACCACACACCCCGGGACTTTCCTGGTCACTGATTACTGGATTGCTTAACTGGTAAGCTCAAGCTTAATCTGAAAGGGAGATTAGGAGCTGTCTAATCTAGGAGAGAATTTCAGGAACTTTTTAACCTGATACATCTCTGTGCAACTAGATTTAAGAAGCTACTAAACCTCACTTAGTTCTAAGACTAATAGGGTCAAATTGTTGTGTGGTGTTGGTTGTGGTCATCTGTGTCTAGTCCTTCTCTTCTTTTAGGATTTCGTTTATTGTAGGAGTCAAATCTAATTAAGTTGTGATAATGTATGCATGGTAGAAGGTCATTAAGGGATAAGTTAACCCCATTTGATCCTGAGATTGATAGAACTTTTCATCACAACCTGCGAACTATAAACCAACCGTCGATCTCTACAATGGGTGAACATATTAGAACCCTGAATGAATTGTTTGCACCCGCATCCGCTAGTCCCCCTACGTGCATAGTATTACCAATTAATAACGCAGCCCAATTCGAGATTCGGGCTGCAACAATAAACATGTTACCCAAGTTCCATGGGTTCGAGAGTGAACAACCCTACATTCATCTAAACAAATTTTTGACAATCTGTCAAACGTTTAGAAATCAAAATTTAGATGAAGAGGGTATTAAATTAAGGTTATTTTCCATGACTTTAGAGGATCGTGCTGCTGCATGGCTGTATTCCCTAGCTTCAAATTCCATCACATCATGGGAACAACTATCTAGGAAGTTCATGGCTAAGTTCTATCCCATGGTAAAAACTGAAAAAATTAAGGATGCAATCAGAACTTTTAGAGGAAAATCTGAAGAGGAATTTTCCCAACTATGGGAAAGATTCCATGATCTTTTGGTCAAGTGCCCCCACCATGGGCTTGACAAGGCTGATCTAGTACATTTCTTTTACAAAGGACTACCTCCGGCACATAGAAACATGATCGAGTCCATGCACAAAGGTAGGTTCATGGACCAAACTCCGGATCAAGCCTATGAATTTCTTGTTGACTTAGCCGAGAACGCCCAAAATTGGAGTAGCTATGGTGAGGAAGTAAATAGAGATGAGTTCGGGTCTAGAAAACCAGGTAATTATGAAATGAAAACAGACTCAGAACTCAAAAATGTTATGTCCAACCTAGTGAATGGGATGAACAATTTAAGTAAAAAGTTTGATGCTTTTACTGTTTCCACTAGTTCGAGTTCATACAAAGAGTCAAATCCCATCATGAAAGTGGAACACGAGTCATATAGTTTGTGTGTCTTGTGTAACAGTCTGGAGCATCTAGTGGAGTGCTGCCCTAATCTGCCCATCATAAAGGCCGAGCAAACAAATGCTCTAAATTCATATAGTGCCTTTAAGAAGCCCACTCCCAACTCGTTCAGCCCAGTTTACCACCCTGATAATAGGTTCCACCCAAATTTCTCATACAAGCAAAATGAACCTATTCAGCATCAAAGTGGTCCACCAGGTTTTCAAAACAACTTCCCCAGGATAGGTCCACCACAAATGAACCAACCTTTGGTTCCATCTGTTCCTCCTTATAATGCCCCTATCCCACAGCAACCTTCACAATTAGAAACCATGATGGCTAATATGATGAAACAACAACAAGATTTTATCAAGCAACAACAACAGACCAATACAGCCCAAGCCCAGACTAACCAATTCCATGCACAAGCAATTGCAAAACTTGAGGTTAGTCTGAGCCAAATAGCTAACTCTCTAGGGGATAGGAAGAAAGGTGAACTACCTAATCAACCAGTGCCTAACCCTAGTAGACAACAAAATCAAGGTCAGATAGGTCAGCATCAAATCAATTCTAATGGAAATCCGACCTATAAAGTCCAGGCAATTACCACTTTAAGGTCTGGCAAGCAAGTGGACAATAAAGTCCAACTTCCTGAACACGAAAAGGAAAATAAAACTGAATCCGATAAGAACCCTATTCAGAAGAGGGGTCAAGAACAGGACAAACCGGAAAAAAGGGAAGAACCCATAAAAACATACAAACCCAAGGTTCCCTTTCCCAGTAGACTTCGGGACTCCAAGAAACAATCTAACTTTGATGAAATCATGGAAGTCTTTAAAACTGTTCAAATAAATATACCTTTTCTCGATGCCATAAGACAAATTCCCTCATATACAAAATTCTTAAAAGACCTCACCACGGTCAAAAGAAAAACTAGTATTCCTAGGCAAGCTGTTATGGCTGCACAAGCCTCATCTCTCATTCAACAACAGATTGCCCCGAAATTCAAAGACCCTGGTTGCCCAACTATTGAAATAAAAATAGGAGAGACGATCATCCAAAGAGCTCTATTAGATTTAGGAGCCAGTGTAAACCTACTTCCCTACTATGTGTACCAAAAATTAGGTTTGGGGGAATTAAAGCCTACAAATATTACCCTTTCCTTAGCAGATAGGACAGTGAAGTACCCCAAGGGGATTGTAGAGGATGTAATAGTAAAAGTAAATGAGTTTTACTATCCTGTGGACTTCGTTATCCTTGAGACTGAACCTGCAATACATCCAGACAGTCACACACCTATAATTTTAGGTTGACCTTTCTTAGCCACAGCAAATGCTGTGATCAACTGTCGAAATGGGATGCTGAAGTTATCTTTTGGCAACATGAAAGTCGAGCTTAATGTCTTCAACATAAGTAAACAACCACCAGACGACAAAGAAATCAATGAAGTTGACATGATTGAAAGTCTGGTTCAGGAGACTTTCTTACAAACTTATAATAAGGACCCTTTAAAAGCTTACCTTGCCCATTCCGAGGAAGGGATCAAGCATGCGCCTCTTAGTTCTGTTCCCCTTATGAGCATAGATCGTCATCAGCCGACTGTTCTTCATCGGACTTTTCCAAAACCATTCTTAGATAATGGTTGAAAAAAAAGGAGATTTACATTTTGTCTGGCTGAAGACATAAAACTTAGCGCTCTTGGGAGGCAACCCAACATGTAAATATCTTTTATTTTTAAAAAAAAAAAGTTCAAAAAATTACTAACATGCAGATTTGGGGGATTTTGCCCCAACTTTCAATTTACCCACCCATATCAGGTAACTTCTCCTCTGTCCTCTTACTGCTTTAAATTTTCTTTAACATTGAGGACAATGTTAGATTTAGGTTTGGGGGTATTTTTAAGCATTTGAAATTTTATAAAAAAAATTTTAATTTATAAAAAAAAAAAAACTACAACACACAAGGTATATAAAATCTAAGAGCCCAATGACTAGTTGGAAGTAGTGCAAAGTGAGTTCTTTTTATTAAGTTCCTTTTAGTGAGTTGTAAGCTAATTAGTGCTTTGAATTTCACAACACATCTGGCCTGCATTTTCTAAGGTATAGGTTCGACATTGTGTTGAGAATATGGTAGCAACCTCGAATCCTGATGAACCATCTTTTTCTGATCAAAAAAAAAAAATGGTGGATTTAGTCAGGTACATCGAAAAGGGCTACCTATTGTCAAAGGTCAGCGGGCTTGTGATGAGGAACCCGAGCATAGGTCCGTAGGGGAGTCTTGATGCCCGACACCTCATGCCAACTGGTGTGAGAATTGTCGACTAATTGCTCGCTACATGGAGGAATCATCACAGGAGTAAAAGTGCACAATATAAACATTCTCAAAAAAAAAGAAAAAAAAAAAGAAAAAAAAGTTAAAAAAAAAATTGTATTTTGACCTTAAGAAAGACAATAGTGTGAAAGCCGTCGTTGCAAAAATTCGAGTAAACTGGAATATTACAGATAAAGCCCATGAGGTATTAAAGTAAACATCCACAGCTCTCGAAATCCTGCAGAAAAGATGATTTTGAATCAGCAAATAGGTCTTGTCCGACCAATTCTTGGAAACTACTAATATTAGCGATATCTTGGAGATCCAAAACCTTAGCTTGTGCATGGTCCAAACTTCACTGAGCACTCAAGTATAAATAAGTCTTACAACTCCCTAATGGAAAACTTAATGACTTCAACTTAAATTGCATACTAACCTAGAAATTGGGCTACTTAGTAATTAAAACCTTGTGTGCTTTTGAAATTCTTATCAGTTATGTACTTGAAATAAGACTTTCATTTCACAAATCAAATTTTATTTTGGTATTGAAGTTTGTGGGTAACTTCACTGCAAACCCTCACGAGACAACACTCGTCCACTAGGGTAACCTAGGGGTTTAAAGGCTTGTTGCACGTGCTAAGTGCAATCGTAATGCTCTACGAAAGTGAGTATTTATCTTAGTATATTTATATAATAAATAACACTTTTGCACTCTTATTTTATCATTTTCGCACTAAATTGCTAGAGACTAGCAATAAGCTAGTTGGGGGGTGTGATGAGAGCACAAAAGTGCGACCTACATGTCACCTAAATTAGTATTATTGCTAACCGATAATGATAAATTCACTGGATTAATATTATATTTGGGTTTGGCACAGATTTTCATAAATTAGAGATAAAATGCACATTGAGTACAAATTTGACTAAAGAAGAATTCCTTCCCAGATCCGACCCGGTTGAAGATCGGGTCGGGTCCGAGTCGGGTTCGGATCCGAGTCGTATTTGGGTCCGAATCGGGTCCATTTCTTTTGTGCTTTTGGAAAATAATTTTGGGTAAATCTAAATTGGCTATATCATAACTATAAGGTGCTGGGTGACCCATGACCTGAAAGAATTGCACTTGACCTCCAGCCAGAATAGATGACCCGTCTACAAGCCAAATTTCATATCATACTATTTTTTTATCTATAGACTAATTGGATAGAACTTGGTGTCTCCCAGCTCCCATCTTACGAGGGAAAGGAAAATCCAAGCCGCCCGCCTCCTGTCTTCAACACCATGATCCCGCGGCAACCTCCAAATGATCCTGGTTTCCTTCCCGAATCATCGTCCACGGATCACGCCATCAACGCCTCAGCCCGCCAGCCAGCCACACCGTCTGCACATCCCAGCGTCCACGGCGTCCTCCCATCGATCTCGGATGATCGCTTCTTCCATTTCAGCGCGTTCCTAGTTTCCGGATCAGCGTCTCCTCCGTGATCCAAGCCGCCCGCGTTCTTCACGCGCTGCCATGAATATCCCAGCCGACACCCAAAGAAGGGAAGAACACCCCAGCATCTCTCCTTCCTCCCGTCGATCCCGCGCCCGGAGAAGAAAGGATCCGCGTGGCCCAAATTTTCTTCCATTTCAGCGCGTCTCCACCGCATAGCATCCGCCGTGATCCACTCCTTCCACGATCCGAATCCCAGCTCATCCCGCCTATGCACCCATGGATCCACGGCATCCCGTAATCCACATGCTCCCAGCGCCCGGATCTCATCCGTGATCAACTCCTCCCCACGTCCCCACCTTCCGATTTCAGGCGTCCGTCCGCGGCTATAAAAGGAGAAGGAGGAAGAGGAAGGGGGAGTGCTCGGTTTTGGGGTTGAGGCCAAGAACCAGGGAAGGAGAGGTGTGCTCGGCTGCTTCGGTTGATCCAAGGAAGAAGAAGGAGCTCGGCTACTTCGGCGGAGAAAAAAAAAAAACAGAAGAAACAGAGCATTGCTCTGTTCGTTTGGAGAAGAAAGAAAGAAAAAAAAGTATTTTATGTTGTTCCACCGTGGGAGAAAAAGGGAGATGTTTTCTTTCTTTTATTTTTGTTATTTCCTTCCTTTATTTTAATTGCAGAAGAAAGGTAGCATCAAGCTACCAATATTCATTTCTAGCATTGTAATCAATTTAGTTTTCTAAATCTATCATTTTTCTTTTTTATGCAATCCTTGTTCTAGGTTCAAGTTAATTTCTATTTTTTTTAATGCAATCTTTTAATTCTTCTTTGATGCAATACATTAAATCCTCCTTTATGCAATTTGAGTAGGCTTCAATCTCCCTAAGCACTATTTTCATCCATTTTAATTTATGCAAAAAAAAAAAATTCTCCTTTGAATAGTTAAACATTTCATGAATTCATAAATACTCTTTGATTTCTAAGTACTTATCTTTTTATTATTTTTAAACAAAGAAAATTCTCTGGTAAATTAGAGAATCTATCATCATCCCCGACATCATGTCTTTTTTTAGTTATTCAAAAATCGATTTTGAATCCGAGTGAACGTTCTAATTTTTAAGCAACTCCAATCGCCTCCCTGTGGATCGACCTCTTACGACCACTATTCTTCGAGTAGGAAAGGTAAGAGTAAAATTAAATTTAAACTTTGTTCGTCGGTTCTAACAACGATCTGTCTAGCATATTTTTAGGTAGACGGAAATCAGACAAACAATATACACAATTCAAATTGCATAAATAATACTTATTCATCTTATAAATCATGATACATGATCCATAATAAGATTAAGATAGATTAAGATGATACTTCTTTTTTTCTCTTTTCCTTCTTCTTCTCTTCCCGATCTCCTCTTCCTCTTCTCCTCTTCCCCCATGAAGCTAGGAGGCGAGCTCGGAAGGGCGCTCGGGAGAAGGCTGGCCTGAAGCTGGCGACGCTGCGGCCAACCAACAGCGCCCGCGGTGGCTATGGTCCGGCCTGCAGCAGCCGCGGCTCGACTGGCCGCTCTCCTCCTCCACCTCCGGTGTAGGAGATGGGGCATGGGCACCTCCCGAGGAGCAGAGGAACCGGCCGAAACCGGTGGTGCCCGCGTGGCGAGCGGCCGATGCCCACGGTCGGCCCGATGGCGTCCACAGTGCCCCGAGCCGACGGCGTCCACGGCCAAAACAGGGAGATTGCCCCTTTGGCTCTTCTTCTCTGATCATCTTCGGCTGAAATCAAACTGGTTCCACCCATGGGAACCGGATTTGCATGAACCGAGGACTCTTTCCATGAATCGGGAGGTAGGTCTGCATTTTTGGATTTCTAGATCTAAGGTTTTAATGGAAGGGGAAGCCTTGATCGGGTGAAGGAGAAAGATCCTTGGGCAATGTCAGATCACAGCCGATCATTGGTTAGATCTTTCTCCTCCCTCTTCATCCTCTTCCTACCCTTCTTCTTCTATTTTTCTTTTCATTTCTTTATTTTTCTTTTGTTTTGATCATTTATTTGGATAGATAGGAATATGAAATGGAAAGGATGGAGTGATCAGGAGACTCACCTAGCTCCAGGAAGGAGCTGTGGGGCTTTTCCGGCAAGCTGCTGCGTCTACTCTGGCGACGCAGTGTGGGGATGAGTTGAGGGTGTCTCCTCCTCCATTGCTTCCGATCCAGCTCCTTTGCACATATGGAGAAGGGAATAAGAGGCAGTGAGATGGTGGGAGGCAGTGACTCACTGAGGAGTCCATGGCATTTATAGCCTCATCGAAAGGAAGGGGAAGGGAGAATGGCTACTGTTGGGCGGTTATAACCATCTCAACAGCTTCCTTTCAGAAGCTACTATCCCTTGGATTTCCAGATGGGCCACCGACTACAATCCAAGTCGGCCCATTTGGACCCAATAATTACACCGTTGACCAAGATGGAGAAGGATGCCCCCTGCACACGCCCCATAATTCAGAAAATTCATGTCTCATAGAAGCCGAAACTCATCAATGTCCTTCATAAGAAACACTATTAGATCTTGCCGTACGCTCGCTCCATATCGAGCTTCACGACCATATACCGCCACCGCGAAGCTCGCTGCAAATCTCACATCATCTCCTGAGCTATCATGGTATTGTCGGTAATACCGTGGCCTCCGACAAAAGTCTTCTGCTCCGAACAAATCAGACGAGTTTCAAAAGTACTCTTAAGTCATCAAAAACTATGGATGAGATCTTTTCCTTTATCAAAGGTATAATAGGTATTTATATAATATTTTTCAAAAGAGTAGATGCTTAACCAAACATAAGCTACTATAAAATTTTTTTATTTTTTATAATTAATCAAATATGTGAAAATTATTTTTTTGACATTATATTTTTAAAAATTAATTTTTATAAAAAAATTAATGAAAAAAATTAGTGTTCAGCTTGGCATCATCTCCTCTTTCTTTCGGGGAAGCACTCTCACTTGGGGTTAGGGTTTCCCGTTTCCACTTCTCCGTTACGCCCACGTAAACCCGGCCCACCGTCACAGCAAAGCCCGTCCCCTCCGATTGGTAGGCGCCTTATTCTTACTCCCCCTCCCCTCTCTCACCGCCACCTCTCCCCTCCCCCCTCCCCATCCCCGTTGAAAACCCTAACCCTAGCGAGAGAGAGAGAGCTCGGGCGATCGATCGATCCTGGGGTTAGGATTTGTTCATGCGGTCGGGAGCTCGGCGCCGGCCGGAAGCTCTTCCTGTGATGGCCCATCCGAGCAAATTTGTATCTGTTAACCTTAATAAGTCGTACGGTCAGCCTTCCTCCTATGCCACCGCCGGCCATGGACGGCCCCGATCCGGTGGCGGCGGGATGGTGGTTCTCTCCCGGTCCCGGAGCTCGCCTTCCGCGGGGCAGAAGACCAGGCTCGCCGTTCCGCCCCCCTTGAACCTTCCCTCGCTTAGGAAGGAGCACGAGCGCTTCGAGCCTTCCTCCTCTGGGACCTCTGCCGGCCGTGGGATCTCCGGCCTCAGATCTGGGTCGGGTCCTTCGACGATGGGGTGGAGCAAGCCGGCCCTCCCGCCATCTTTCCAAGACAACGAAGTCGGCGCCGTAGATCGGGCTCAGTCTGGCAGATCGGTGATGACTGGGGATCAGCGGCCCGGCAGCCCCTACATGCCTCCAGGCGCCCGGCCTGCCGGGCAACTGGTGCCAGCCTCTCCGGCTCAAGGTTTTTCGGAGAAAGCTGTGATCTTGAGGGGCGAGGACTTCCCTTCTTTGCGAGCCACTGCCATGTCAGTTCCAAAACAGAAGGAAGCCTCGAATCAGAAGCAGAGGCAGAGGCAGAGGCAACTGGGCGAGGAGCACTCAGAGGAGCGGGCGGAGAGATTTGAGTCACAGATACCTCTCGAAATGCGCCCCCAGATGAGATCCTCTCGTGCCAGTACCAGTACCGTGTCGGATGGTGATCGAGGCTCGACTCGGCAGTCTGGTGCTCCGGAACAGTCTCGGAAGCAGAACGGGTGCATGCCTGGGCCGCTTCCGCTTGTGCGGCTGCAGCACACATCGGACTGGGCTGACGATGAGCGCGACACAGGCCTCAGTATCCCTGAAAGAGACAGGGATCGCAGGAACTCAAGGTTTGAGTCGCGTCCAGTCCCTGACCTATATGATGGCAGGGGGCTGCGTGATACTGAAGCTGGTGGTGCTTCATCAAGGGAGTTTTTCAGAGGGGATTCTTTTGGGAGGGATGTAATGGCGTCTAATAAAGAAGGCCGAGATGTTGGCTCTTGGAGGACGCCATTGCAGCCAAGAGATCGGTTAGGTGCCCAAGAATTGGGAATTGATAGAGATAGAGCTGATGTCAGGCCTTTTGGTGGGAGCAGAGAAATGGGCAGAGAGACCAATAATGTTCAATTGCCGTTCGGAGACAGTGCTCGAGATGGTGGGACTCAGGATTCTCTGTATACCAGGAAGGATCTGGGCTTTGGTATAAGTGCTCAAAATGGGAGAAGTGTAGCAGAAGCTTTCAGTGGAAAGGGCGCAGAGCAGAATACTCGTGCCCGACAGCATGATTTTCCCAGCAACTGGAATAGAGGAAATTCATTTCCGAATAACTTGATTCATAAGAGTCCATTCCCTTCTGGCAGTAAAGGGCTTTCTTTGAATGATCCGATACTGAATTTCGGTAGAGAAAAGCGGCTGGGTGCGAACAGTGGGAGGCCATACATTGATGATGCTGGCTTTGACATCAGGGATCCATTTTCCGGGGGCATTGGAGATGTAAATGTTAAAGTATTCAAGAGGAAGAAAGATGCACCAAGTCAGGCTGATTTCCATGACCCTGTCAGAGAATCTTTTGAAGCAGAGCTGGAGAGGATTCTGAGGATGCAAGAGCAGGAACGGCAGCGTGTAATGGAAGAACAAGCTAGAGCTCTTGAGCTTGCTCGGAAGGAAGAAGAGGAGAGAGAAAGGATGGCCAGGGAGGAGGAAGAAAGGAGGCGGTTGCTTGAAGAAGAGGCAAGGGAGGCTCGTTGGAGGGCAGAGCAGGAGAAGCTGGAGGGTGTGAAAAGAGCTGAGGAGCAAAGAATTGCAAGAGAAGAGGAAAAGAAGAGAATTCTTATGGAGGAGGAAAGAAGGAAAGATGCTGCAAGACAGAAGCTCTTCGAATTGGAGGCAAGGATTGCAAAAAGGCAGACTGTAGCTAATGCAAAGGATGATCGACTTCCCTCTGCTGCTGCTGATGAACAGGTGCCTGGCCCCGTGAAGGAGAGAGATGCTCCAATTGTTGCAGATGTTGGGGACTGGGAGGAAGGCGAGAGAATGGTTGAACGCATTACTAGCTCTGCATCATCTGATTCCTCAAATATGAACAGATATTTTAATCCAGGTTCTAGGCCTTACTCTTCAAGAAATGGAAATCCTTCATTTACAGATAGAGGAAAACATGCATATCATTGCAGCAGTGGAAATGGCTCATCACTTCCTTTTCATGATCAAGAGAATATTTACAGAAGTACCAGACGAGATTCATTTGGATCTAGGAGGGGCTTCCCTAAGACAGAGCTTCATAGTGGTGGTGGTGGGATAATGTCTGCTAGGCCATTTTCTAAAGGAGGGAATGTTGAACACTCACAGATGCAAGATGATTTCCGCCATGCAAGTGGGCAACGATGGAGTAGTAGCAGAGATGGTGATAATTTCAATAGAAACTCAGACGTTGATGCCGACTTTCTTGATAATGATAAGTTTGGTGATGTTGGATGGGGTCCTGGTAATTCTCATGGAAGTCCCCATGCTCCATATGCAGAACGAGTGTTTCAGAACTCTGAGGTGGAAGGGTTGTCCTCCTTTACAAGGTTTCGTCATTCTTTGAGACAGCCCCGTGTGCCTCCGCCTCCATCTATGACCTCAATGCATAGAAGTGCCTACAGACCTCCTGCAGAACACCCTAGCTCGTCATCATTTATGGACTGTGAAACACGGTATCATCATGCAAGAAGAAATGAGCAACTAATTAGGCAGACAGGATATGACAGAGCGTATCATGAAAATCTTAGAGAATCTGGAACAACAGTATTAGTTGAAGGCGATGTTATCCATTCAGATCATAATGAGGAGAACAATAGCCCAAGATGTGACTCACAATCCTCTCTTTCTGTTTCAAGTCCTCCTGGTTCACCCATGCATCCTTCACATGATGAGATGGATGTTTCTGGAGATTCTCCAGCATTACCACCTTCTGCTGATGGGGAACGGACTGTGTCATCTGACAATGAGCACAATCCCTCGGCTTTGGAGGCAGGTAATCTTAATACAATGACAACTTCAAGTTCAGCATCTCATGGTGAAGATGACGAATGGGCTATTGAAAATAATGAAGAAATGCAGCAGCAAGAAGAGTATGATGAGGAAGACAATAACTACCAGGAAATAGACGAAGTCCCTGAAGGTGATGATGAAAATCTTGACTTGGGCCAGGAGTTTAAACACTTGCAATCAGATGTGCAGAGTAAAGATGGAGAGATGGACCAGGTTATTCTAGGTTTCAATGAAGGTGTGGAAGTTCAGATTCCGAGCAATGATGAGTTTGAAATGACTGCTAGGAACAGCGAAAAGGCAACTGCTCGGGTGAATTCCCCTGGTCCTATGGAAGAAATGGTTTGTAATGGTGTAGATAGTTTGAGAACAGATGATGCTCCTCTGGAGGAGACTGCAAACAATTCATCAATAATCATAAATGAAACTGAGAAGGCCCTACAAGATTTGCTTCTCGATCCAGTAGTATCCACCAGTTATCCTATTGGGAGTGTTGAAGCATCTAGTAACACCGGAATGCCAGCTCAAAATCCAATTGCGCCTACTTTAAGCTTGCCGATGCCATCATCCATATTCCCACCGGTCTTGCCCTCTGCATCTACTGTTGCTACACAGGGTGAAGTACCTGTTAAACTTCCATTTGGTCTGTTTTCTGGTCCATCTTTAATACCATCTCCTGTTCCGGCCATTCAAATAGGTTCCATTCAGATGCCAATCCATCTACATACTCAGGTTGGCCCTTCTCTAACTCAGGTGCACCCTTCACATTCTCCAATGTTTCAGTTTGGCCAGTTGAGGTATACACCACCCATTTCTCAGAGTGTTTTACCACAAGGTCCTCAGACCATGCCCTTTGTGCAGCCTCCTGTTCCAGCTTCCTATTCTTTGAACCAGAATCCTTCAGGCTGTCTACTCAAACAAGCGCCTCAAGACTCTTCTCAAAGCAACTTAGGAGATGGAATACCTTCTACAGGTAAAGAGCCTGGTCTCCCACGGAAGATTCTTGATCCTTGTCCAGGAACCTTGAATTCTGAGCAGCCGAATGCATTGTCAGACTCTCCAAAGAAAAGAGTTCTAGCATCTCTGAATCAGACAGACAGATCTTGCAATGGTGGCAAGAAATCTACAGGTCAATCAGCTTCCCAAATTGACCATCATAGTAATCAAGATGGCACTTCAAAGAAGAACTGTAGACTGATTGCTAATAGAGAGTCTCAAAATCAGCTAACTTCTGAATCCCAATCTTCCCGATTCCCTTCAGGAGGGAAGGCTGCGACTGTGTCACAGGCTCCTGGAATGGTGTCAGGTGTCAGAGGGAGGAGATTTGCCTATGTGAAGAATGCTGGTTCAAAATTATCATATTCAGGAGCAGAACCCTCAATCACAGATTCAGGTGGCTTTCAGAGGAGGGGCCGGAGGAACAACAGGAGAACTGAGTTCAGAGTCAGAGAGAATTTTGACAGGAAGCAGACAGAAGGCACAGAGCCCTTTTACCATGGCAGGCAGGACAAGAGGCCACATCTTAAGGGGAGGGCCTCAGGGATTTCTGTAAGGAATGCAGGCAAGAAAGATGTCATGTCCTTCAGGTCGACTAGGATGATGACTGAACAAGATAACTTAAATTCAGGTGCTTCCAGTTCGCAAGTTGTTAGTTCTGAGAGCAAGACAGATACAGCCACTGGAAAAGAAGCTTCATCAAAGAGTATAGCTTCTGCTGACAAGCCTTATGGTGGAAAATGGACTTTAAAAGCAAATGGGAGGTCTGAGGAGGATGTTGATGCACCTCTGCAGAGTGGAGTTGTCCGTGTTTTCAAGCAGCCAGGCATTGAAGCTCCGAGCGATGAAGATGACTTTATTGAGGTAAGATCCAAGAGGCAGATTTTGAATGACCGGCGCGAACAGAGGGAAAAAGAAATCAAGTCCAAGTCCAGGGTGCAGAAGGTAAAGTTCAATACCAATGTTTGCTTATATTCATGCTTTCATTGCACTGTTATCCTTTACATGCTGCTTATGCTTCATGTTTGTTTCTTTTGCATGATTAATAGCAGGTGCCTCGCAAACAATGTGCCGTTCCTCAAAGTAGTTCTGCTACATCCAACTTAAATAAAGCGGCGACTTCTTTGGGCGGAGATGCTGCAAACAGTGTCCTGTCTGACCCTATTGTCACAGAAGGAAGGGGATTTACCAGTGTTGAGCCATCGCTTGTATTCCCAGCTAGCACGACATCTCAGACTCTACCACCAATTGGCACTCCTTCAGTGAATGTTGATTCTGAGACAAGGTCCAACAATTTGAAGTATGTTGCTACTTAAATAATTTATGTTTTCATTTATGCTTGTTAGGGCCTTAATTCACAGTCTTTCACAGGTCCAATCAGACAGTCCCTGTCCCTGTCATAACTAGTGGTGGGGCAAAGCTTGTTCCAGGCTTGGTCTTTGACAGCATGAATGTAGCTCCAGACAATGCCTCAATGCCTTTGGCTTCCTGGGACAGTGCAAACTTAAATCAGCAGGTAACTTTATAAGGTTTATGTTTTGGCTTAATTCGTACTTGCTGCTTTCGTTATTCAGTGTCTCCCATTTCTCTTATATGTATATGTGTGTGTGTGTGTATTTGTCAGATATTTATGTTTCTTTGTGCATGCATGTGTGTGTATTGTTGATATGTGATGTCGGTGTTCATTGTGAGATTCTGTTTGGCATCTAACCTATGAGCATGCCTACCATGATGTTGTAAATATTAGATATGGTCTTGTTTGAAATCTGTTTATATAGCTGCTTGTAAGCATGCTGCTATTAAGTTCAGGAAAAAGCTAAATTTTTTGCAATTAAAGCCACTTATCTTGCAAATTTCTAACAGTGCATTTATTCAGGGACAGAAACAAAAACTTTTTCTTTTTGATGACCATCTTCAGTCGGATACTTTTTTTCCCAAAAAAAAGAAGAAACAGTTATTCGATGATTATTAAACAATGACTGCTTCTATTTCTTAAAAATAATATGTGCTTGTTATTTTCTAGTAACTTGCATATTGGTAATTTCCAGTTGTCTTTCATCTATCTAATGCTTTTATGACAAGCCATTCCATTAAGTATCTAAAGTCATATAGGTACTTCTGTCATACCTTTTCATTTTAGTTATTTGAAGTCCTGCTTAAAAGACCAATATTTTTTTTTTTGGCTCTCAAGTATACATTGTGTTTGAGGCACTTTTACTTCTATTACTTTTTGTTTGGCTTTGCCTCGTTGCTTTTGCACCTAAATGTTTCTATATCTTGCTTTATCCAGTCATTTACTAACGCTTAGAGGTTATTGTTGTACTTGACTATGCAATCCCAGTATATTCTGCACATCTTACCTTACTTGGAGCAAATCCTACAGATTTTGACTCTTTTTCACAAAACTAATCTTCTTTTATCTGTCTCTTCTTAGACCTCTTATTGCTCCTTGGCCTTTGAACTCGACTTTCTTCATCATTTCATCTTTCTGATCGATCTCCTTTAAATTTTAGATGTACACCTAACCATACGATCTCATTTTGTCTCCACTATTGGTCGTCATTAAATGCTAGTCCTGCATATTCTTAATATACTCATCATGATAGTTAAAATATGGGTGACTTGTTTGGATGGAATTTGTGCAAAAGAACTGGAGATGAACTTTTATCTGCGGTGGTTGCTCTTCATAGGAATAGTTAGAGAAGAATGTCTCTAAATTTGAACCCATATATTTTTGGATAAGACTTGGTTGTTGTTGCTATTAGTGACACTTCTGCAAATATGATTACACTATTATTCAATTGAGCTGATTCGTTTTAACTGTGATGTTTATTGCAGCTATTTCTGTGGCATAATAGTCAGTGCTAATATCGGAATAAGGTTTATTTGCAACTTCAAAGATGGTTCGAACTGGTTATTGTCAAATATTCTGTGCATGTAACATTAGGATGCAGTATTTTACATTGTTAATGATTAGGTATAATAATTTCCACTTCTGCCTAGTTTTGATTTCATGACTGGAAATTGGAAATAGAAGTTATTCGTCGAAAACTTTGTCGAACATGTCTACTGTCTGCGATGGTCTCATCACCATTTCCTCATTAGATGCAATTCTTGTACATTTCTTGAAACTCAGTCAATATGAAGGTTTGACTCTGTTGTGAAGGTTTAGGAATTAGGAAGGAGGAGCAAAGGCTCAAGATAACTTGGATGAAGGTTGTGAGAAGGAAATTGAGAAGACCTGCCTTTGTAGTATTGACAGTAGGAGAAATGTCAAAGAAGGTTTATAGAACTGACCCTAATATGTGGGTTGAGACTTGTGACCTTCTCTATCATTGCTAATGCTGTCAGATAATTCTAACATAAATATTCCATATTCAGTTTGAGTGACTTCTCTACATGTGCACTATCAGTTACAACAGTTTATTTAGCACCTTAGTGCACATTTCTGGAGTAGGCGTGGTAGCAACAGTGCTTGAGTATGCAACAATAGCTGGATTTGTGCATGGGCAGATGCAGAAACTGTTCCTATGATCAAAGTTTTTGTCATGCTCGAGTGATTTCCTTTGTTAGATCATTTGGCATTCATTTGGAACGGAATTAATTGTAAATTTTCTTGGCAACTGATCTGATTTGATGACATAGAAGCGATGATTACCCTCAAATATTTGACGAGCATGTCCACATTGCGTCAGTCGATTTCTACTAGTTTATCCTCCCGATACACAGTTTCTGCATATTGTTTAATATACTCATCTTTGATAGTTAAAACACAGGTTTGGTCTTGTAGGAAGGGTTAGAACTTAGAAAACAGGAGCCAGGATCTTGTATAACTTGTATGGAACTTGGACGAAAAATATCGAAGAAAAAGCTTTCATCTGAATGGTTTGCAAGCTTATCCAAATATTCGGGATAAGTTTTGTATGTTATCAGTAACAACGGAAAATGTGGTGCAACCAAATCCTACGGCATACTCAGTTTGATTTGTTTCTTTCTGAAGGTGTGCTGCCAATTGCAACCACTTAGGTATGAACTTGTGGAATAGGTATAGCAGCAATGGCATTTGTAGTATTCGAGATGGCTGACACTGTACAATAACATAAGATTTTATGCCATGTTAGAGTCTTTTGCTGTACTGTTTTCTGATTGATGTGGAATGTGGCATTCTGATTGCCATTTGTTCTTTAATGGATGGTTGGATTTGATATTGTGACCTCGTGGCTGCAGATATTCTTGTGCTGTCAAACAACTGAAATACAGCTTAGTTAAATCACCTTTAAGGTGCTGCATCTGATTGCAGCCAATGCTTGGACTTGATATTTGTGCTTGCTTTAGATATGGAGAGTTGAGAGGGATTGAAAGATATGAATATGGTGTTGGGGTGCAAAACTAAAGTTTTGGTGGTGGAACAACCATCATTGGCGATCTATGCTATTTCAAAGACAATATGTCACACTAAAATGGTCTTAGCTGTTCCAAGAGCACTTTAGCTCTCTCATGGATATGCTTCTATTATAATATATAATACCTTAATATATCTTAGTATGCTATAATAATTAGTAATAATGTTATTATAATATTAATAATATTAGTATTTTGTACATAGATACATGCATATATACGTAGATAAATATATATACATAAGAATATATGTAAAAAAGCATCCAAAAATATAATCCATATTTGGTAGCTTCAAGTATCAACTTTTATAAGCCTATCATTTAATCATTATTTAAATTGTTAGACCTCAATCCATGCCTCGTATTTTAATATTAATCACATAAACTACAAAATTGACCATTCATCAGGAAAAGGTTCAATAAAGAAAGAAAGAAAGCCGTACATCTCATATTTGGAGGTATCAGGGAAGGATCTCGGGTGTATCTGGGAAGTATCTAGAAACCTTTTTTTGTTTTGAAAAATGAGAAACTTTAGTCAAGTATTGGACATGCATCTGAGAGCGAGAAGTATCTGACGAGTATCGGTATCAGATATGAACACAGCATGTAGTTTGAAGTATCCTTGCTTCCTAGTTTGGGACTTGCATATTATGCATTGTTATGCAAGATGATCTATCTGATACATGATATGGTATAACAATGCTGCGCATGAAACAGCTAGCACAAGTACAATTAGTATCTTATACATTAATCGTAAGAGAGGTCATCCCCATCACCCATAGCAGTATTAGGCAAATAGATCAAGGACATGAATGTTATTGGGAATTGTTTGCCTATGTCTCATCTAGTCTGCATCAATGTTTTTTTGGTCTGATAGTATTCCAGCTCATGTTATGGTTGTCTATGTTATGTGCATATTCTTACATGAATGTGCCACCAGTATGAGAATTGACACTTAGGTATATCCATACCAATACTGGTAGTTGTTTTCTCTCGGAGTTTTCTAGATGGAGAATATGAATAATCACATCTATATGTTCCATTCCATTGTCTTGCTCTTTCTAGTCAACTAGAATACTGAAAATAGTTCAGAAACATAGAGGAACATCTGAGAACATTTTGAGTGTAGTTATGGGATGAATGATCTTGCAGTGCTGTGGATGTACATTCTGATGAATGAATTTTGCCTGTAAGACATGTTTCCTTTGCATGTTAACAGTGACATGTTAACCCAGCATGTATATTTACTAGCCTCATATCACATTGGATGTAAGTAATGATTTCTGTTGAACTTTAAAATGCCAACAATGATTATTATCTCTAGCTTTTTTGGGGGGAGCTTCAGCCAATTATCTGTGTCCAAGGACAACAATTTGATTGTCTAAATACAGCCCAACACACTGCAAACTTGCTTTTAGATCGATCCGGCACTTTGGGCAATCTATTGTATGTAACATGCATGCTATTAATGCTTCATGCATGTTTGAAGTTTCAAATAAAACTTCAAAATGGAATGGGAATATGATTTTCTTTTGACTATAACAAATCTAAATTTGGCATCCTTTCAAATTTTTGGCCAAAACTGACTTGTGTGCCAAATCATTATATACATGTGCAATTTGTTCAGCTAATTTGTGTTCTCTTAATTTCCTTGAGTTTTTTGAATCATTTCTTAATTTGTTCAACTCATTTTTTCAAAATGATTTATTGGGCATGTTTGGTATAGCTTTTGCTTATTTTTAAAAAATGTTCTTTTATAATCACCTAAAAAATGCTTCCTGGAGTACTTTTTCATTTTTTGGTGATTATTAAATGCGCAAGGGCACTTATTTCTAGAAGAGGGAAGAAAGCAAGAGAAAAGCATAGGTAAAAGTATCACTGGAAATTGGTCTGATTGAGTTTGGGTCTGACATGAATCAAATCCATCATAATTTGAATATAGATCTAGGATTTTTATGGAACATGAAACAAAATTATGTCAGCCATAGGATTTTAATATCAGTGTTGGATATAATTCTGGTAGAATCAAATCCAATATGGTTGAGTTTTAAGGTCTATCTTAAGATTCAAACCAACTTAGATGTTCATGTTGTTTTCTTTTCTTTTTAATTGAGTTCATGATGAGTTGGATTGGATTTGGATTTGCCTAATTCATGCGCTTTTAATCACATCAAGCTTGTCTTGTTTTAGAATTGGCATAGAGGCTACAAAAGTGTAAGCCAAAATCTACTGCTTCTAGACTCTTGGAGACTGTTTCATGGCGTGTGGTTATTTTTTAAACACTTATTATTGGTTATTACTTGACACATTTTTCCTCTCCAAAGAAAAGTGCCTTTTAAATTTAAGAATTATGAAGGTCTTTGATGTTTAAGCAATGCTAAACATTGCTAAACATGACCCAGTGCCATAAATGATGTCAAACATGTTTTTGACGTGTTTATAAAATTACCAAAACAATATGTCATCATACCCAAACAACATGATATGCCTAGATGATGCGCAATATATTTTCTTGGCATGTTTTTACATTTCCTTTTTTGTCATTTTATTATTTTTTAAAAATTATTTGGCTAAAACTAAATTCAAAACTACCGAAGTCATTTAAAATTCCAAAAACAAAATTATTTAGCCTTGCTGAAAAATCAAAATGAAAATGGAGTTTACAGAACTTGATTTCATATGATGTGCAGAAAATGTATTTGCATAAAAATTATCCCCATGTTTGGAATCTCCGAGAATTTAAAAATAAAAAATTCTTAAAAGGCGACTGCTGTATGCAGGTGGTCAAGGGACTGCATAGCCTATGTGTGGTATTTGGGCACATATGCTGTTAGTATTTTTCTATATTTTAAAATATATAAAATATATTACATACAACCATAATAATAGCAATATTAATAACAATAAGATTTCATGATTAGTGCTTAGTACTTGATACTTTATTCCTGATAGCAAATAGTTATATAATTATAATATTAATATAATTATTATTTATGAATCTGGTGAATCAGATCCTATCCAACTCAATCATCAGCCTTAGCTTGTCCCTTCCACAGGGCCTGCGTAAGAGTGAGGCTACATATGTCATTGTACAATACCGAAGAGATGCATGTGTGGTTGCGCAGTGATAAGCGGACTACATATGTGCCTAGTTAGTACTAAATGGATCTCCATGCCATATGCACCCCAACCACATATATTAGCTGCATATAGGAAATGTAATAGTCATGGAATTGCATCTGCATATGTGGCTGCGTATGCAGCCTTATACACCGCATTTGACAATAACGAAAGCACTCATACTATTTGAAACATTGCAGTGGTAGGGATTCTGTTAGGGTGATTACTATTTTGCCCTCAATCAATTAAGGCATAGCTAGTATGTGGGCAAATTTGAAATTGCCTCAATTCATGCTTCATATTATTCTTGATGAACAAGCCTTAAGCCTTCATTATACTGCCGGTCTTGCTCTGCTTTCTTCATCACTAGAACAGGCTCTAGTGTGTCCCAAACCTCCAAACCCATTTGAAAAGCAATGCTGGCTTATTTTGCCTTTTCTTCTTTGAAAAAATAAATAAAGGAAGAGATCCCTCTCCCCTTGTTATTTCCATTCATATGAGTGTCAAGGTACTAATCATCTAGCTTAGAAGACATATTATCAACCTAAGCGCATGTATATGCTGATGGATAATGAGTTCCTTGACTTAAATAATATAATTGCCTTTGATAACTTGGTTGCAAAGTATGTGAATAATACTGCTTATAAAAGATCTGAGAGGTGAGACGATTCTTGCTTATATTCTTAGGCTGGCCTGTATCACTGTTTTTGGTATGGTGAGTGGTGTGTAAATGGTCTAGCTGGGGTTTTGAGGGACTTCTTCATGCTTTTTTTCTTGTCCTCCCGCTTCATTGACCCATCAGTCTCAGTCCTTGGAATTGTTTATACATAGCAAAGAGCTCCCATTGAATTAGATCATGCACAAAGTTGACTATGAGGCCATGCACGATTCTTGACTACTGGAGATGATTCTATGGAGGACATCATCACCAAAATTGCCATCAGAGTTTTTTTTAGTTGTTCAGCCTATGTACGCATGTCAAACATCAGAATTTTTATGGATTTGGTCTCAGTTGATCACCTGAGGCATGTTTAGTCTTTTTTTCTCAAAGATGATGGATGGAAGTTCTTCAATAGATAGCTCGGTATGTAAAAGGATATTGTCTCTGCATTTTGTTGCTTGGCAACTCGCATGATTTGAATGATTTCTCTGTACTATCTGTGGGAGGCCCCCAGGCATCTTTTTTTGGTATCTGTCTGCCTTAATGAGTATATGCACAAATAAATGTTTGCCCGTATGTTAAATATCACACATAAATATAGCACATATTTAACGGAATCACCATCTGGATTTGGTCAAAATGAGTTTTCCTAGGGTAGAAATGATAATTGCAGCTCAGCTGGCTGCTTGGAGAGCATTCGTTATTCTGCTAACCGATGCATCACCTACATTTCTACCTTTTTTGTTGTCTTTAGCCATTATTAACAATAGTCTTGTTTAAAAATGATAGCCTATTGATCTGGTTGGACGGAATTTATCTGTCATGAGACAAGCTTTAAGAGGTAACTATTATAGAAGAGGAGCATTGATTTTCTGTCTATATTTACGAATGCCAAAGCAGATACAAAATTTTCAGCAGGCCAATCTTGAAAACCCATCCCAAACAATACAAAATTAGGCCTAGGTAGTTGTTTGGGCTTGGCCGATTTGCACATCTTCCATATTGAAGTTGATTTTACTTTCAGACGCCAGCATACTAAATTTTGACGTCATTTCAGCTGATGTTTGTTGTCTTATGATTTCTGTGGTTGTGCACCTTTTAACCTATCGGTATCAACTTTTTCAGGTGATGGCCTTGACACAGACTCAGCTTGATGAAGCTATGAAGCCAGCACAATTTGATTCACATGTAACTTCTGGCATGGTTCCAGAGCCCCATAAACCCATGGCATCTATCATGGCTCAAGAAAAACCTTTCTGTTCGTCTCCAAGTCCCATTAACTCCCTCCTTGCTGGGGAGAAAATTCAATTTGGTAAGCAATTTTCTGCTTGAAATTATCACTTCTATGTAATTTTGTGGTCATACTGTTTGACTTTCAAAACATATTTTCACCAAGTTCAGGAGCTGTTACATCACCAAGCATTCTACCTCCTTTTAGCAGAACTATCTCTAATGGACTTGGGCCCCCAGGTTCATGTCGGTTGGATGTCAAAATTGATCGTAACTTGCTTGCAGCTAACAATGATTGCAACATGTTCTTCGATAAAGAGAAGCATCCTGATGAACCTTGTCCAAATTTAGAAGATCCAGAGGCTGAAGCTGAAGCAGCTGCATCTGCTGTTGCTGTAGCGGCTATTACTAATGATGAGGTAGTTGGATCTGACATGCACCCAACTTCTGCTTCAGATGCCAAAAGCTTCAGTAGTGCAGATGTCACTGGGTTAGCTGCAGGAGGTGAGAAATGAGTCATTCTATTTCATGACCAAAATCGTACGTTATATGCTTTGAAGTGTTAATGCTTTTGCACAATAATGATGGTGCTAAACTTTGCAACAGGTGTGGCAACCAGTCGAGAAGTAACTGGTCAATCAGCCGGTGAAGAGTCCTTGACTGTTGCTCTGCCAGCTGATCTTTCTGTTGATACTCCATCACTTTCATTATGGCCTCCTTTACCCAGCCCCCAAAGTTCTGGACCAATGCTTTCACATTTCCCTGGAGCACCACCTTCTCATTTCCCCTGCTTTGAGATGAACCCAATGTTAGGGGGGCGTATTTTTGCCTTTGGGCCCCATGATGAGTCAGGTGGCACCCAGGGACAATCACAAAGAAGTACCACTTTGGGCTCTGGTCCAATTGGGGCTTGGCCACAATGCCCTTCTGGTGTGGATTCGTTCTATGGCCCTCCAGCAGGGTTCACTGGACCTTTCATCAGTCCTGGAGGAATCCCTGGTGTTCAAGGCCCTCATATGGTTGTCTACAACCATTTTTCTCCAGTTGGACAGTTTGGGCAAGTAGGCCTAAGTTTTATGGGTACTACTTATATTCCTACTGGAAAACAACCTGACTGGAAGCATAACCCAGCATCTTCCACAGTGGGTGATACCGAGGGTAACCTTGATAATCTAAATGTTGTTTCTGGTCAGTGCACCTCGCACAGCATGCCTACTCCTATTCAGCATCTGGGCCCAGGATCACCTCTTATGCCAATGGCTTCTCCTTTGACCATGTTCGACATCATGCCATTTCAGGTATGTTTCTCTAAGGAAAAAGCAAAAATTAGCTATTATAAATGTGAAAGGGATGTGAAACATTTTTAGCTAGGTATGTGCTATGAAGTTTATCATAGAAAGATGGAGTGGGATTTGGATGGAGTGTCACATTACATATCATGAATTTTTAAGGTTAATTGGTCGGCGGTGGAGTGTGGTGAGATCATTGTCATTGAGGCACTTATGGGGGTTTAATATCTCGATTGGGAAGTCTTGGGTGGAGGTGCTGAGAAGGGATTTGAGAAATGCTTGGATTGACGGAGAATATGAATCTCTATTGAGTGTATCCAAAGCAGTATTACAAAGCCAACTCAAGATGGATGGAATTAAGACCTGTGATATGAGGGTCAGTTTGTAGGTTAAGAGTTAAGAGACTGATGAGACTTGTATGTGTTTCGTATATGTACGTTTGTCTTCAAATTGCAGCGACTCCCCTGGCACACACAAACGTTTGCACACATGAACACACAAAATAAACAGTCTAGAGGGGATGTGCTGCATCTTTCACGACTATATGCTATTCCTTACGCAGTATGCAGGTTTAGGAAGGAAACACATTATTTATGCTAGTGCTGTCAGAAGTCAAATTGTCATGCTGCTGTTTCTTTGGTATCTGAATATTGCAAGTTTGTTAATGCCGATGACTTGAATGTTAATTTTTCCTCATTTGCCAATGTGCTGTATTCTCCGTTAATTATTCTTTTATCTTGAATGAATTTGACTTTGATTTAAACATGTTGTCCTTCCAGTCATCCGACGTACCAATGCAAGCTCGCTGGTCTCATGTACCTGCTCCACCGCTCCACTCTGTTCCGCTATCCATGCCACTCCAACAGCATCATATAGAGGGTGGGATGCCTCCACAGCATAGCCGTAGTTTGCCAGTAGATGCATCTACAGGAAATAACCAGTTCCATGAGCCTCGCTCATCAGAACCAGATGATGGCAGTAGAAACATCCCAGTTCAAAGATCTACCACCTCAGAATTCTCAGGTGAGTTGGGTCTGTTGGAACAACCAGCTTCCAGTATGTCCAATGCCCAAACCGTTAGGCCTTCATACTGCCCTGCAAGTGGGAACAATGACAAGGTGTCCAACACAAACAAGACCTCAGCAAGAACTACCGTTACCAGTGGCAGTGAGAGCAGCTGTGTTGGGGAAACTAGCAATAACACTGCCAGCCGGACTTCAGGATCTTCATCTAAGCCACAACAGCCAACATCATCAGGTCAGCATTACCTTCATCCAATTGTATATGCTGATCAGCGAAGTGGGGCTTCTAAGAAGATGGGTTCTGGAGGTGAGTGGCACCGTAGGACAGGATACCAGGGAAGAAACCAGGGTTCAGGTGCAGACAAGAATTTTTCCTCCGCCAAGATGAAGCAAATATACGTGGCTAAGCCGTCGAGCGGATCTGGCAACCCCAGGGTGAATGATGTGTGATTTCCTCCTCCTGAGGATCACAGTCTGCTCTGGTAGAGCTAATGTTTCTGTGAGCTACCAGGGAAGATTACTTTATCCACCTTTGGGTCCTGCTCTGATAGCTGCTTCTGTTATTTGCTGATGTGCTTATTAGTGGTATCTTCATGTCTTTTCTGGACCTTTTTGAGAACTGCAGAGTGATAGGTGAGAAGGGCATGTCTCAATATATAATTGTAAGCGTCATTTGCCGCTGTATCGAAGCATAAATATGTGGGTTGAGCTTGGGCTTTTCAATCTCCGAACCCTGGCTTTGGCTTTGATATTGTTGTATAAGAGCTGTTTGGCTGTCTTCCTACAGTAGCTATTATTTTTGGGGTTACAAGAAGGAAGGTGTAGAGCTGTGGACAGCTGTAAAAAATTGAGTAAGAAGTTTCATAATTTTATTTGACGTTATTCGTCAGAATAGCGGCCTGTTTGAATCATTTCAATTTTCTTTCCCATCCCCTTGCATGATGCAAGACAGCCTCGTGCAGCCTATTATATATATACTCTGCCTCTGTCGTGCCAGAAATTTTAGAAAAGGATTCTTGTTAATTTCCAAGAGACTTGTATGCAGGCATTCCATTTCAACTCGTGATTTGAAACAACAGATGGGAGGTTTTGCATGAGGGTTTTTTTTTTTTATTTTTGGTACAATGGGGGGTAAATACCTCGAGAAAAAGAAAATATAGACAAGAAATCGTACTCCAGAAAATATTTACCGGAGGCAAGCCTTTCATATGGGATGCCAGCGAGTCTTTTGATGTTTGTATAAAAATGTCTGTTGGTAGATTCCTGGGATTTGTATCGATCAGATCTAAAGCCTCTCCCCCGAGTCCCTCTCCACTTTCATTACTAATAAATATACAATAAAATCTACTTTTTTCGACAAAAGAGGGTATCCACTCTTGAGCCTAAAATTAATAAATAAGTATCTAAATTAAAGATATGTACTGTTGGTCATGATCCACGCGGTTAAAAGTACTTACTGTTGGGGGAATGCGGTTTTCCCCCCCAGAACATAGTAACCTCGTCACCAGAAGACCGCACGACTGCCGACCTTAGACGACCTCGGTCGGCGCCCGACCTCAGAACGTCCGACCCGGAGAGCTCCCGATCCCGGAGGTCCGCCCTCGTCGCCCACCTACCATGGCTGTACCCTTCCGAAGTCTGGCCGAGGGCCATACCCTGCCACCGCCCCAGCATTTATTACGCATGATCTCTGCAAATCCACAGTTCACTCAACAATTAATGCACATCTCCGGCTCACTCAACAATTAATGCACATCTCCGACTTACTCAACAATTAATGCACATCTCCGACTCACTCAACAATTAATGCGCATGGCTCCTATTATCTACGGATCCTCAGCTCTCCACGGCAAATCAGCTTAGCAGGGTCCTGTCGGCCGTGACAATTCTCTGACCCCGGCCTCACCTCCGACATCAATGCAATGATTCACCCGATCGCGCGCCAGCTCAAGTCGTACGACGGCCTCACCTCCGACATCAATGTAATGATTCACCTGATCGTGTGCCGGTCCAAGAAACGTGCTGAGTCGTACGACAGTCTCGCCCTATCACATCACAGGTAATCCGGCCCCCCTATAAAAAGGGGACCCTTGCTTCCCGAGGGGGGTTGGACACACAAAACGGAGAAAAACTTACCTCCCTCCTTTCTCCTTTAAACGAAGTTTCCCCCCTCTGACTTAAGCATCGAAGGGCCGGCGCCGGAAGATCCGGCCACCAGCTTTTTTGCAGGCACCCCGACGGAGGACGCCGCTCGCCGACAGATCGTCACCCACCTGTGTCCACCGACAGCTCCCCCTCCTCAACCGACGACCGCCCCCGGGTCCAATTTCCAGCAACAGTTGGCGCTAGAGGAAGGGGAATGCGGTTTTCCCCCCCAGAACATAGTAACCTCGTCACCAGAAGACCGCACGACTGCCGACCTTAGACGACCGAGGTCGGCGCCCGACCTCGGAACGTCCGACCCGGAGAGCTCCCGACCCCGGAGGTCCGCCCTCGTCGCCCACCTACCATGGCTGTACCCTTCCGAAGTCTGGCCGAGGGCCATACCCTGCCACCGCCCCAGCATTTATTATGCATGATCTCTGCAAACCCACAGTTCACTCAACAATTAATGCACATCTCCGGCTTACTCAACAATTAATGCACATCTCCGACTTACTCAACAATTAATGCACATCTCCGACTCACTCAACAATTAATGCGCATGGCTCCTATTATCTACGGATCCTCAGCTCTCCACGGCAAATCAGCTTAGCAGGGTCCTGTCGGCCGTGACAATTCTCTGACCCCGGCCTTACCTCCGACATCAATGCAATGATTCACCCGATCGCGCGCCAGCTCAAGTCGTACGACGGCCTCACCTCCGACATCAATGCAATGATTCACCTGATCGTGTGCCAGTCCAAGCAACGTGCTGAGTCGTACGACGGTCTCGCCCTATCACATCACAGGTAATCCGGCCCCCTATAAAAAGGGGACCCTTGCTTCCCGAGGGGGGTTGGACACACAAAACGGAGAAAAACTTACCTCCCTCCTTTCTCCTTTAAACGAAGTTTCCCTCCTCTGACTTAAGCATCGGAGGGCCGGCGCCGGAAGATCTGGCCACCGGCTTTTTTGCAGGCACCCCGACGGAGGACGCCGCTCGCCGACGGATCGTCACCCACCTGTGTCCACCGACAGCTCCCCCTCCTCAACCGACGACCGCCCCCGGGTCCAATTTCCAGCAACAGTTGGCGCTAGAGGAAGGGACCGAGTCGCGATCATGAAGTTAAGAAGTAAGGGAGCCTCCAACATTTTCCGGCGTACCCCACAGAGTCCTGGACACTCCGTCAAGAATTCGCCTACTCCGGCTGACCCGGTTCCTCAGGTCCAGCCGGAGCAATTCAATGCCCTGGTGCAGCAAGTCCAGGCCCTGGCCGCTGCCGTCCAAGGTCTGCGGCGCGAGGAGGCCTTACCTACGCTCCCCCCACAGGCCCAGATCCTGCCGGAGTTTCCTCCCAACGGCCCGATTCTCCAAGGGCAGAATCTTCATGGCTCTTCCAGGGCCAATAACGAAGGGCGGGCCTCCCCCCAGAGAGAGCTGCCGGGGGAAGGTCTCAACAGAAGACCCCAACCCTCTGAAGCCGAGTCGGCCCCGGACCACCGTGAGCCGGAGCAAACCACGGTGACGATTCCTCAGGTTGGGGAGCTCGACAGGAAAGTCGAGCACTTGGAGCGCCAGATCGAAGCGCTCCACAGCAAGAAGGCAAGACAGGAGGGGGATTTTGAATTTACCACCAAGTCCCCCTTCTCTCGCCAAATCGAGGATGAGCCGGTCCACACGAGGTTCAAGATGCCTCAAGTGGAGCCCTACAGCGGCGTTACCGATCCCCTCGACCATTTGGAGAGCTACCGAGCTCTCATGGCACTGCAAGGATCCTCGGAGGCCGTGCTTTGTAAGGCCTTCCCGGCGACTCTTCGAGGGACAGCTCGGCTTTGGTTTTCTGGGCTAAAGCCGAGCACGGTATCCTCTTTCGAGCAACTCGGCAGGCAGTTCGCTACCAACTTTGCTGCCAGCCGACGCCAGCGGCGGACGTCGGACTCCCTCCTGGATATCAAGCAGAAGGAGGGGAAATCCCTCAAGGAGTATCTGGACCGCTTTACCGCCGCCACGTGGGAAGTCCGTGAGCTGGACCAGTCAATAGCCATGTCGGCCCTAAAAACTGGGGCTCGTTCTTATCGATTCCTCTTCTCTATCGAGAAAAGCTTCCCGGCCGACTTCACCGAGATGCTGGCCCGAGCTCGGAAGTATGCTAAGGCCGAGGAGGCTATCGCCTCCAGGCGGGGTGCGACTGAACCAACCATGTGCATCGACTTCGAGCCAAGCTGGATCGACGGGTTCGCCCGCTATCTCCAGGACGGAACCCTCCCTCATGATGAGATAGAGGCCCGCCGGATCAGGTGTCAAGCTTCCCGGTATGTCCTATATGAAAACAGGCTCTACCGTCGGTCATTCACCTCTCCTCTCCTTAGATGTCTCCGCCCCTCGGAGGCGGACTATGCCCTTCGAGAGGTCCATGAAGGGATTTGCGGAAATCACCTGGGAGGTCGGGCGCTAGCCCATAAGATCCTGCAGCAAGGATATTTCTGGCCCACGCTCCAGAAAGATGCAACGGACTTTGTTCGGAAGTGTGACCGGTGTCAACGGAACGCCAGCATCCAACGCCGACCTTCGGCCCCGCTAACTTCAATTATCGCCCCCTGGCCGTTTGCCCAGTGGAGGATCGATATTCTGGGGCCCTTTCCTCTGGCCACCGGGCAAAGAAAATTTTTGGTCGTCTCCATCGACTACTTCACCAAATGGGTTGAAGCTGAACCTGTGGCCCGGATTACCGAGCAGAAGATGCGGGACTTTGTATGGAAGTCCATAATCTGCAGATTCGGACTCCCCCGTATCCTTATATCTGACAATGGCCGGCAGTTCGACAACGTCCACTTCAGAGAATTTTGCTCCGAGCTCGGCATCGATCACCGCTTCACTTCGGTCGCCCATCCCCAGACAAACGGGAAAACTGAGGTAACTAATCGTACCATTTTGTAGGGACTCAAGGCTAGGCTTGATCGATCCAAAGGACAGTGGGTCGAGGACTTGTACAACGTCCTCTGGGCATACCGGACTACGTTCCGGTTACCCACTGGAGAGACCCCCTTCAACCTGGCATATGGCACGGAGGCTGTCATCCCGCTGGAAATCGGCCTCCCCTCTTCGAGGGTGCAGCACTACGACCCCGACTCCAACTCTTCCCGACTCAGAAATAATCTGGATCTCGTCGAAGAGACACGAGAGGTCGCCCGGGTCCGCATGGCAAGGTACCAGCAGAAAACGGCCCAATACTACAACTCCAGAGTTAAGCCCAAGCTCTTCAAGGTGGGGGACCTCGTCCTCAGGAGAGCCGAGGCTTCTCATCCAACTGAGCAGGGAAAGCTCGCCCCAAACCGGGAAGGGCCATATCAAATCGCCCGAGTACAACGACCCGGAGCATACAAGTTGAAATCTCTCGAAGGGACTCCTATTCCGCGAAGCTGGAACTCCGAGAATCTACGGATGTATTACCAATGAAACCCCAAGGGGTTCTAGGCAATCATGAACATGGACTCAGTCTCCTCTTTATAATGATTCGTCTCTTTTCAATGATTATCATTATCTTTTCTAATATCGGGTCGTTTGTGATCCTCAGATTCCTCGACTAAGGTCGGGATGCCCCGAGGGTCGACCGTAGAGTCCCAAACTCCCTCGACCTCGGGAAGCGTCGCAGGTCGATAGAGCGTTCCCAGACCCATCGACCTGACGCACAATTCCTCGACTAAGGTCGGGATGCCCCGAGGGTCGACCGTAGATGTCACGCCCCGGACCCGGATCCGTGACACGGCCGTGCTATTGCCGACTATCGCCCACAATAGCACGAAGCCTCATACCTGGGTAACAGGGTAGTCAAACCAACCGAATCTTTTCATATGAAAGCATTCTTAGTACATCATGCTGGTCAGTACCCAAATACAGAGCTTCTATGTAGTTTATGTACACAAAAGTATTCTTGCTTTACCCCAAAAGAAAGAAGCCCTGATACCAAACTAACGTGTCTCTGGCAGCTATCAGTGGTAAGGATCTGAAAGAAAAAGTAAACGAACGGATATGAGCTACACGGCTCAGTAAGTAATCATACATAATCTTACCGGATCGAACATAACGGTAACCATATTTATGCAGGGTTTGAGAAGCTGACATGCATATTTATCTAATCATCATCATGGCATAATATGTATGCAATTTAAAGGAGATAACTGTTATAGCAAAATACAACATTGCATAAGGATATATTCAAAAAACCCATTGTAAAACAATGTATGCTTTGGCCATGCACGTTCATAGATGTCACGGCCCGCCTGCGCAGGGCACGTGACTATCGGGCCCACATGAGGGAGAAACACGGGGCTCCCCTGCCAGATGTTGGCCGGTTCCGGGGCTTTACGCAAGCGTCCTTCACCCCTCACCGATTATGCTTCTCCCCAAAAACACATCTGCAGGATTTGGAAGCACCCGCCTCATATACCCAGGCTCTGAAATGAGCCTCATGATCATGCTTCAAATATCATTTTCATAAAGTATGCATATGAAACCGTGCCCCCGGCATGCCGTGGTCGTGCTCTCAAATGCTACTGCGAAGTCATTCTTGGCCACTGGCGGGACCGGCTCAGTTATTAGGCGGCCACTGGCGGGGCTGGCTCAGTCATTCTCGGCCACTGGCAAGGCCGGCTCAGTTACATTGGGTCAGTAGCTCTTAAGAGTTCATAAATAATGCTCCGTATAGGTAGTACCTCATAGATGCTACGGCGAATTCATAAATGGTCACTGGCGGGGCCTGCTCAGTTATTAGTCGGCCACTGGCGGGGCTGGCTCAGTCATTATCGGCCACTGGCAAGGCCGGCTCAGTTGCATTCGGCCCGTAGCATTAGTAGTTCTTAGGTACCCCCTTACAAGCAATATGCAGCTAGAGCAAATCATCATCATTCTTTACACTCATGCTAAGAAAAATCATAACATGGAACTCCATTCATTTTGCATGTATCACAAGAGCTATGAAAACATAATATGTGCACAACTATGAATTATGTGACTGACATGTACCACTCATGTTCATATTTCATAACTCATATCTTAGCATGTAACGTAATCCCAGTATTTTGTAGGCATAACGGAATATAAAACATATATCATTCTTAGCCTACAGTACATGCATAACATGTTAAATTTCATGTATGATCCATAAAAATTAGGGCAGGCTACTTACATACATGATTCACAACAAGATTAAAACAAGTTACTTACTTTCTTCACAAATCATGTATACAATTCAAATTGTATGAAAAACACTGGTTCATCTTATAAAACGTAATACAAGATCTACGATAAGATTAAGGTAGATTACTTACCTCAATTCGCTTTCCAAATTGCTCAAGTCCAGGTGACAAATCCTTAATCACCTAAAACAACATCATAGGGTTTACATTATTCCCCATTTATTTATTATAAAATCTCTTAGTTCATCATACTATGAACTTACTTGCTTGGATCCCATCCAAGGATCTAGCCAAGTCCAATTTAAAGCCTTTGGAGTTCGATTTAACACCAGATTGGGCCTCGTTTATAATTGGGTCCAACCTTTTCTAGCCAATTGGGTCCTCTGTCAATTTACTGGGCCTAATTTAGTATTAATTGGGCCTGCTGGGATTAACTCCACTCAACTGGGTTCGGACCCAAATCAATTTGGGCCTAATTTGGTTCGGATTTGACCCAATTTGCAGTTTGGGCTCGTCCAGACTTAGCACAATCTGATTGAGCTCGGATTTAGACTTGCCCAGTCTAATTGGGCTTAGGTTAGTTAGATTTGGCTAAACCCCCCTTTTTATATATTTTTTTTTCTTTCTTTCTTTTTCTTTTACTTTCCCTTTTTCATTTCTTCCCTGTTTCTTCCCGAACCTTCCTTTCCTTCTCTCTTTTCCTTTCTTTCTTCTGTTCTCCTCCCTTTCTTTTCTTCTCCCGATCCCTCTTTTCCTTCCCCCCTTTCTTCTCCTGCGAAGGGAGGAAGGCGAGCTCGGGATGAGGGTGACGGAGTTCTCGAGAGGCTAGCCGAGGCCGGCGGCGCCTACGGCGGCCCTCCCTTCTCCCACGGAGGAGAGACGCGCCGGGAGAGCTAGCGGTGTCACGGGATGCCCGCGACTGAGCCCACGGCCGCACCGCGCGATGGTCGTGGTGCTCACGGCCGGCTGCAACGCCGCGGTGCTCGCGGCCGAGGCCAGCGACGCCGGCGATGCTCGCGGCCGCACGCGGTGAGCCCTGTTTCTTCCCCTTCCTTTCTCTCTTTGTTTCTTTCTTTGTTATCTTGAATAAATTAGAAGATAGGGAGGAAGGGGCTTACCTAGCTTCCAGGGCGCCGGCGACGCTCGCGGCCGCACACGGGAGTCCCCTCTTCCCTCTCTCATCTTTCTTCTTCTTTTCTTTCCTCCCTTCTTTTCTTCACCGAGACTCCCTATCCCACTGAAGAAGAAGAAGGGAATGGGGCTCCGGCCGACTGCAACCCCCCCCCCCCGGCCGAGAGCCGGCAGAGGCTGCAGTCGAGAACCGTGTACGGAGTCCCTCCTCTATTTTATTTTGGAAACAGGAGCTTACCATTTCCGGGGATGACCTGCGGTGCCTCCTCTCCAACACCTCTTTTGCTAGTTACCGTTGGGCAGTTCTTCCCCCTGGTAGTCCCTCCTTCCTCTTGGAGCTTCAGGGCTCCTTCGCCTTCGGCTCCAGGGCTTCGGCTCTCTCTCTCGTTCAGTGTTCTTGGGGGTCTGTGACTTGGGGTTGCCGGCAGAGGCTTAATAATTGTTTAGAGGATGAGACCCCCCTCTGAGAGGTCCCATCCGCTCCATTCCTCCCCTCTCCGGGACTGGCCGCCGCCGCCCCCCTGTCTCCGGTGCGCCGGCATCGGCTGCCAGCAGGGGTGAGGGTCACCCTTCCCTGTCGGTCTTATCCCTTCGTTTTTTTTTTTAAAACATTATAACAGCACTGCCCACAGTGAAATTTGGGCCCAAACCCTTAACTGGGCCCATTTCTTATTGGGCCTAGTAGGTTGTGGGCCCGGACATTACATCCTACCCCCCTTAAAATAAATTTCGTCCTCGAAATTAGTCATACCTTAAGGTTCAAGCTTTAAAAGTATTCAACCATCGAGTCACCCTCTAGTTCTCGGTTAGTCTCCCTCTTAAAATGCTTGCTGATAAGATTTTGGCAAAATCATGGCATCTCAAAACTTGATCCCTTCTATTTATGATATAGGAGTTCTTTTGATCTCTCCCAAAAGAAGACTAATCTTCCAACCTTAGATTTTAAATGCTATGATTCTTGGCCCAAGAAATTAATTGCTCTCGATTAAGTCTACACAACGGTCGTAATCGGGTTAATAGAAATAGGTGAGAGCATTAGCATCAAATACTTTTCATAATCTATAATCCTCTTTCTTCTCTTAACTTTGCTTACAATTTAATGATCAACCTTTATCCTAGCAAAACCTCAAACCCCTTTCGAAGAGAAAGATTGAAAATGTTATAGCTAGGTGTAGGGGCCATTCCAGGTCTAAGCCCTAAGGAACCATCAATCCGTTAATACTAAATTTAAGATGCTCAAAATCTTCCAGGAATTGCCACAATAGAAAAACTCACTGGTGAAATTATATAGCTGTCTCCAGATTATTCAGAGAATCAACAACACTTTTCTCCATTAGAATTCTAATTCAAATTTTTCAATAATTCTATTCATCAATACAGTTTCATCATTAGATCTTATCAAAAGAATAAGGTCTAACATTTTCAGATTTGATTCTTTTGGTAGGTGATCTAAATCAAACTTTTCTCTTATACACAAAAATCTACATCTCAATTCTGAATAAGAACTTCGAGTTTCTTTGTCAAAGTATCAACTGCTCTCGATTACCCGATCTATCACAAGATTAGATCATAAACAACTTCAATCCACCCTTGATAGATATTCATCAAAGTCAATTGACAACCTCAATTTCTTTCAATCGAATAAAGGATGGATATTAATTAAAAATTTCAAGCTTCAAATTTAAGAGGGAGAAGGTTCATACCAACATATTCTAGATCCAAGATCAAAATCGATGATCTATTAATTCATGTCAAAAGATGCTAAGAAGTTTCTTAGCATGACATAAAACTGGAGAATCTAGGATAGCACAGTGCTATCCAGAAATCAGAACATTCTCCTTTTATTTATCCAGAAAAATCTTACTACACAAGAAAACAGATCAAATCTTTTGTTATTAAAACTTTCCGAATCAAAAGAATAATACTTCTGGCCAACTTAGATAAATAATTCAGATCACTATGTTTTCGCTGCGCATTCTGATCAAATTCCTTTGAATTCACAAATAACTTTTGATCAACATACTATTTGCCTACAAACAGAACTATTTAATTCCTCATCTGTATTTGTATTTCAAATCTTTCCTCCATCTAGATCGTATGTTACTTAGCTAGAACTTCCTTTTACCTTTTCATGAACGAGTAAAGAAAGGGTATCCCAACATAAGATCCCCTTAAATAAGTAACAATGCTTTAAATAAATTTTACATTTTCAGCAACTCCATTCATATAAAATGAGCCAAAAATATTCTTCAAGATTGGAAATTATCCCAGAATTTACTAAATGACTTCCAATCAAAATACCAATCTTGCATTGTAATTTGAAAAGATCTAATATGTCACATTCCAAGTAAACAAAGGAGAAACTCTTAAATGTCATTCTCAGATATATTTTCTTTCTATATAATAGTTTCATGCATAATTGTCATACAGATTTTAACCTCAAAGAATATAAAAGCTTTCCTTGTCCAAGCCTTAAACAACTTATGAATGAACCCTATCTTGCCATCAAAATAATTAACTTCAAACTAGAAGTATTATCCACAGTACCCGGTATCAAGTTAAACTTCCAAAATCACCTATATACTAATACACAAATAATCACCATGTACTTTAATATTCCATAGCTAGTACTCCACTTAATATCAGTCAAAATATACTTTAATCATAATCCAAAATACAAATTACTCCATCGAGAAATCTCCAAACTAGCTTATTCTTATTTTGGCATGGCTCGCTACCATTCTGTTTGAAAACACCAAAATTTTTTTTTTTTTTTCTCTCTCTCCAAGTATGCAGAATCCTCCCGAATGAGACTTAACTACCCATTCCCTTATTAAAATTTGAAATTTTTACTCATGATTAACCTATTGCTCTGATACCACGAAATGTCACGCCCCGGACCCGGATCCGTGACACGGCCGTGCTATTGCCGACTATCGCCCACAATAGCACGAAGCCTCATACCTGGGTAACAGGGTAGTCAAACCAACCGAATCTTTTCATATGAAAGCATTCTTAGTACATCATGCTGGTCAGTACCCAAATACAGAGCTTCTATGTAGTTTATGTACACAAAAGTATTCTTGCTTTACCCCAAAAGAAAGAAGCCCTGATACCAAACTAACGTGTCTCTGGCAGCTATCAGTGGTAAGGATCTGAAAGAAAAAGTAAACGAACGGATATGAGCTACACGGCTCAGTAAGTAATCATACATAATCTTACCGGATCGAACATAACGGTAACCATATTTATGCAGGGTTTGAGAAGCTGACATGCATATTTATCTAATCATCATCATGGCATAATATGTATGCAATTTAAAGGAGATAGCTGTTATAGCAAAATACAACATTGCATAAGGATATATTCAAAAAACCCGTTGTAAAACAATGTATGCTTTGGCCATGCACGTTCATAGATGTCACGGCCCGCCTGCGCAGGGCACGTGACTATCGGGCCCACATGAGGGGGAAACATGGGGCTCCCCTGCCAGATGTTGGCCGGTTCCGGGGCTTCACGCAAGCGTCCTTCACCCCTCACCGATTATGCTTCTCCCCAAAAACACATCTGCAGGATTTGGAAGCACCCGCCTCATATATCCAGGCTCTGAAATGAGCCTCATGATCATGCTTCAAATATCATTTTCATAAAGTATGCATATGAAACCGTGCCCCCGGCATGCCGTGGTCGTGCTCTCAAATGCTACTGCGAAGTCATTCTTGGCCACTGGCGGAACCGGCTCAGTTATTAGGCGGCCACTGGCGGGGCTGGCTCAGTCATTCTCGGCCACTGGCAAGGCCGGCTCAGTTACATTGGGTCAGTAGCTCTTAAGAGTTCATAAATAATGCTCCGTATAGGTAGTACCTCATAGATGCTACGGCGAATTCATAAATGGTCACTGGCGGGGCCTGCTCAGTTATTAGTCGGCCACTGGCGGGGCTGGCTCAGTCATTATCGGCCACTGGCAAGGCCGGCTCAGTTGCATTCGGCCCGTAGCATTAGTAGTTCTTAGGTACCCCCTTACAAGCAATATGCAGCTAGAGCAAATCATCATCATTCTTTACACTCATGCTAAGAAAAATCATAACATGGAACTCCATTCATTTTGCATGTATCACAAGAGCTATGAAAACATAATATGTGCACAACTATGAATTATGTGACTGACATGTACCACTCATGTTCATATTTCATAACTCATATCTTAGCATGTAACGTAATCCCAGTATTTTGTAGGCATAACGGAATATAAAACATATATCATTCTTAGCCTACAGTACATGCATAACATGTTAAATTTCATGTATGATCCATAAAAATTAGGGCAGGCTACTTACATACATGATTCACAACAAGATTAAAACAAGTTACTTACTTTCTTCACAAATCATGTATACAATTCAAATTGTATGAAAAACACTGGTTCATCTTATAAAACGTAATACAAGATCTACGATAAGATTAAGGTAGATTACTTACCTCAATTCGCTTTCCAAATTGCTCAAGTCCAGGTGACAAATCCTTAATCACCTAAAACAACATCATAGGGTTTACATTATTCCCCATTTATTTATTATAAAATCTCTTAGTTCTTCATACTATGAACTTACTTGCTTGGATCCCATCCAAGGATCTAGCCAAGTCCAATTTAAAGCCTTTGGAGTTCGATTTAACACCAGATTGGGCCTCGTTTATAATTGGGTCCAACCTTTTCTAGCCAATTGGGTCCTCTGTCAATTTACTGGGCCTAATTTAGTATTAATTGGGCCTGCTGGGATTAACTCCACTCAACTGGGTTCGGACCCAAATCAATTTGGGCCTAATTTGGTTCGGATTTGACCCAATTTGCAGTTTGGGCTCGTCCAGACTTAGCACAATCTGATTGAGCTCGGATTTAGACTTGCCCAGTCTAATTGGGCTTAGGTTAGTTAGATTTGGCTAAACCCCCCTTTTTATATATTTTTTTTTTCTTTCTTTCTTTTTCTTTTTCTTTCCCTTTTTCATTTCTTCCCTGTTTCTTCCCGAACCTTCCTTTCCTTCTCTCTTTTCCTTTCTTTCTTCTGTTCTCCTCCCTTTCTTTTCTTCTCCCGATCCCTCTTTTCCTTCCCCCCTTTCTTCTCCTGCGAAGAGAGGAAGGCGAGCTCGGGATGAGGGTGACGGAGTTCTCGAGAGGCTAGCCGAGGCCGGCGGCGCCTACGGCGGCCCTCCCTTCTCCCACGGAGGAGAGACGCGCCGGGAGAGCTAGCGGTGTCACGGGATGCCCGCGACTGAGCCCACGGCCGCACCGCGCGATGGTCGTGGTGCTCACGGCCGGCTGCAACGCCGCGGTGCTCGCGGCCGAGGCCAGCGACGCCGGCGATGCTCGCGGCCGCACGCGGTGAGCCCTGTTTCTTCCCCTTCCTTTCTCTCTTTGTTTCTTTCTTTGTTATCTTGAATAAATTAGAAGATAGGGAGGAAGGGGCTTACCTAGCTTCCAGGGCGCCGGCGACGCTCGCGGCCGCACACGGGAGTCCCCTCTTCCCTCTCTCATCTTTCTTCTTCTTTTCTTTCCTCCCTTCTTTTCTTCACCGAGACTCCCTATCCCACTGAAGAAGAAGAAGGGAATGGGGCTCCGGCCGACTGCAACCCCCCCCCCCCCGGCCGAGAGCCGGCAGAGGCTGCAGTCGAGAACCGTGTACGGAGTCCCTCCTCTATTTTATTTTGGAAACAGGAGCTTACCATTTCCGGGGATGACCTGCGGTGCCTCCTCTCCAACACCTCTTTTGCTAGTTACCGTTGGGCAGTTCTTCCCCCTGGTAGTCCCTCCTTCCTCTTGGAGCTTCAGGGCTCCTTCGCCTTCGGCTCCAGGGCTTCGGCTCTCTCTCTCGTTCAGTGTTCTTGGGGGTCTGTGACTTGGGGTTGCCGGCAGAGGCTTAATAATTGTTTAGAGGATGAGACCCCCCTCTGAGAGGTCCCATCCGCTCCATTCCTCCCCTCTCCGGGACTGGCCGCCGCCGCCCCCCTGTCTCCGGTGCGCCGGCATCGGCTGCCAGCAGGGGTGAGGGTCACCCTTCCCTGTCGGTCTTATCCCTTCTTTTTTTTTTTTTTTTAAACATTATAACAGCACTACCCACAGTGAAATTTGGGCCCAAACCCTTAACTGGGCCCATTTCTTATTGGGCCTAGTAGGTTGTGGGCCCGGACATTACAGTAGAGTCCCAAACTCCCTCGACCTCGGAAAGCGTCGCAGGTCGATAGAGCGTTCCCAGACCCATCGACCTGACGCACAATTCCTCGACTAAGGTCGGGATGCCCCGAGGGTCGACCGTAGAGTCCCAAACTCCCTCGACCTCGGGAAGCGTCGCAGGTCGATAGAGCGTTCCCAGACCCATCGACCTGACGCACGATTCCTCGACTAAGGTCGGGATGCCCCGAGGGTCGACCGTAGAGTTCCAAACTCCCTCGACCTCGGGAAGCGTCGCAGGTCGATAGAGCGTTCCCAGATCCATCGACCTGACGCACAATTTCTCGACTAAGGTCGGGATGCCCCGAGGGTCGACCGTAGAGTCCCAAACTCCCTCGACCTCGGGAAGCGTCGCAGGTCGATAGAGCGTCCCCAGACCCGTCGACCTGGCACACGATTCCTCGACTAAAGTCGGGATGCCCCGAGGGTCGACCGTAGAGTCCCAAACTCCCTCGACCTTGGGAAGCGTCGCAGATTGATGGAGCATTCCCAAACCCCCTCAACCTCGGGGCGCCATCGGGTTCATAAGAAGCCCAAGCTCTCCGAAAGTCAAAAAGTGACTCCGAAAGTCGGCGAGGAAACAAGGCAACCCACTCCGTTACAAGGTGCGCAATTTCGGAGATGCAAAAGGTACATCCCGCTTGATGCTCGCCTTGTTATATTTATCTACGTATTGCCAGCGAAATCCCGATTGAAATTGGGACCTTATCCCGGCCGAAGCCGGGTTGCTCCTACAAGTCGGTTTAAGACTAATCTCCCATTGACCTCATGCATGCTCCATCTACCGACAACCTCCATGACAACTCATGTAAACCCTCGTGCATAAGGGCCCGATTCGGCCCCCATATGTCGAGACGTCAATCTCGACCCGTAAAGATAGCCCCGACCCCGGACGTGCCGATTAAGCTTGAAAGGGCTGAGGTATCCTTTACTGGTTCCGACCCCGCTCACCGAAACCTCGGTGAAGCCCGAGGGCAATAATCATGAAAGCCCTGGCGATGGTTTGACCACTGGCTCACGTTCTCCTTCAGGGAACAGCCCTAACATTCCAATGGACCTACGCTCTGAAACGCCAAACTCAAAGGCTCGGTCAAATACCTTAATAGCGACCTATGCGAATCCGATACCGCCGCCCTTGGGGCCCGAGGTCCGAGCCCAGTACCTCAAAAATCCAAAAATTGAACTGAGTAACCTCTGCGAGCTCCAAATCCGAGCTCCAAGACTTGGCGAAACTTTTTTAGAATCCGGGTTCAGAGCCCCCCAACCAGTGTGATTGGGACTTAGACATTCCAATAAGTCGGGCGAAAGAAAAACAAAACACAGCTGAGAAACAAGTCTTTATTGAAAAGCAGCCTAAAGATTGGGATACAAGTCTGAGGCCAAAGCACCAGCCCTGCTTACAATCGGAAAGAGAAAGGAAAAACTAGACACGGAATGGCGAAAAAAAAAATCTTTTCATTAATGAAGTGCCAAGAGGCTAAGTACAAAGTTGGAGGTCGACCGTTCAAAAATTTGAAGGCCGACCTCGTTTACAATAAAAGAAGATATAAATCTAAGTCCTAAGGGGCGGCAGTCGCGTCGGCGTTACCCTCGGGTCATCTATGGCGATGACCTGAGGGTCTTCGGCGGACGCGGGCTCGGAGTCTGCGGCAGGGGCCTCGGCGGGCGCCACGGAAACGTCCTCGTTGATTTCACGAGGGAGGGCCTCCGCCACCGCCGGCTCGGTTGCATCATGCTCGGCTCGCTCGAGCGCCCTCCTTTTCCGGGCCTCAAGCTGCTCTATCTTCAGGCGCAAGACCCCGCCCTCGTACTTGAGGCCCGCGACCTCGGACTGAGCCTCCCCCAGACGCGCCTCCGAAGCGCGCAGGGCTGACTTGGCCAGAGAATGGGCAGCCCTTTCTTCCTCGAGCACCTCGACCATGGCCAGTCGCCCGGCCTCTGTCGCCTCCCTCCGCGCCTCGGCCTCGGCCAGCGCAGCCTCCAGCTCGGCGATCCTCTTCTTGGCCGGCTCCAGTTGCCGGCCGAGGCACCGAGTTTCTTCTTGACATCCTTGGGCAATGAACACCAAGGTGTCGACTTCATGAACACGCTGCAAGAAAGAAAAGGAAGAAGGCGGTAAGCAAATTATTCGTACACACTAATAGCTGAAGGAGAGCCAAGGGGATAACTTACTCGGACAGTGTTGCAATAGGCACTGTCGACGATTGCTTCCAGGGACAAGGTGCGGAACTCGGCCCGGTCCGCCGGAAGCATTGCGCGCCGAAATACCGCCCGCGCGACATCGGCGTCGTGAAGAGCCAAGCTCCCCTCGAGGAGCGGGGACCCCGGCTCGGCCGATTCTCTCCCCGAGCCCCGTGAAGAGCTCGGCCTGCCCGAGCTTGGAACCTCGGAGCCCCTGCTTTGCTCGGGCTCCGAGCGTTGCGACTCGACGGTCGCTCGCCCCCTCCGCTCGGAAACAGGAGCGGGGCAAAGAGGGGCCGCCAAATCCGACACCCTCGTAGTGATCGGGGCTGCACCCCCGGTAGCCGGCTCCCGCCCTTGAGCAGCTGTGGAGGCCCCCGCCTCCGGGCCACTCGCTCTGGCCGAGGTAGAAGCGCCGGCCGACCTCGATTTTTTCCGAGGCTGGGGAAGAGCCCCACCGGCCTCGGCCTCCCGCCTCTTCAATCGGGAGAAGAGGGATGTGTTGCTGGTCGGCATGTGAGGAATATCTGAAACAAGAAAAATTTTCTAAGTGTCAGACCAACGTTAAAAAAGGAAGAAGAAACAGATAAAGTAAAGACCATACAACCACTCTTACCCTCGGGACGCGCCGAACTCAGGCCAACGCTCACCAGGGCGTCCTCCTTCAGGAGCTCGGTCAGGTTGAACCCCTTCCCGAGGCCCCGCAGGGCGTCCAAGACCCTCAGCTCCCTCCCCGAGGGCTCGGAGAGTCTGTTGAGAGCTTTCAGCCAAGGGTGCCCCCACCTCGGGTTAAACCCCTACGGCACCTCGGACGCAAGAAAGAAAATTTTTTCCTTCCACTCATGAATAGAGGAAGGGGCACCCTGGAAGAGTGACATACCGCCCCGAAAGGCGAAGTATAGCCACTCCCCATCCGCCGGATTTTTCTTTAACAAAAAACACCGGCGGAAAATACTCACCAAAGTCGGGATCCCATGTGCGAGACAGAGGGACAAGAACCCGACTATGGTCCTCCACGAGTTCGGAGCAAGCTGTGCTGGGACGAGCTGATACTCCACCAGCAAGTTGTTCACGAACTCATGCAGGGGGAACCGCAGACCGGCCCAGAGCGTCTCGCGGTGAACCGCGATCCGACCTGAGGGCGGCCGTATCACCCTGTCCTCCGGCCCCGCAGTTTCAAGGCGAAACCCGGGCTGGAAGAAGAACCGGGAGCGGATCAACTCCAGCTCCTCCCCCGACAGACTAGATCCGACTTCCTCCGGACTGAAACCCATTTCCAAGAAAAAGTACAGAGACAAAAGAGAGGAAGAGGAAAAGGGAAAAAGAGGGAAAAACCCCCTAACTAACAAAGGGAAGGAACCTACGGGGGGAGTCGCCGGAAATCGCTTTGAGCGTCGCCGGTGAGGTTTTTGGTGAGAAAGACAACAAAGATGGAGACGGAAAAAAAGAGGCGGCAACCAGACAAGGCTCCTCTTAGGGCTGGGGGGTTTATATAGACCCCCCCGACGGCCCAGATCGGCGAGTTCGGTTTCCACCCCCCCGTCTAGATTACGCCATGTGTCGGCCTCGGAAGCTGAAGCACCGCATTCATTCTAGACCAATGTGTCGGGTACAAAATCGAGGCGCCGTCCCATCGGATTTCACGGCCTCATCATGGGTCCGCAAAACCGGACCGCCTCAAAAAACGAGCGAACGCCACCCCCGCTCCCTTCATTTAATAGGCCCCAGGGACGCGTGGAGCACTGATGTAACCTCAGCCTCCCCAAATCGCTATTTCGGCCAATACGAGATCAAAAGCGTCCGACTCCGGATCATATTACGTGTCCACTTTGAAGAGCGAAACGGCGTACCTATTTAAGAAGGGCGCCTCGACCACGAGATCGAGGCGCCGCCCCATCGGGCCCAGGGACCCCATCATGAGTTTGCCGTATGAAGTGATCTCAGAGATCCAAAGGGCGCAATCTCTGTTGTAAGTGCTTCGGGATGCGTAAGGACGCAGACCCCATCATAAGTTCGCCATATAAAACGACCTCGAAGGGCCAAAGGGCGCAGCCTCTGTTATAAAAGCTTCAGGACGCGTAAGGAAGCAGACATGATCCAATCCCCTTTGGCGTCAGTAACCATAATAACGACATCTACTTCCCGCATCCGAGCTCGCAAGCAGCTCGAACTCGGAAGTCAGGGGGTAGTGTTGGGGGAATGCGGTTTTCCCCCCCAGAACATAGTAACCTCGTCACCAGAAGACCGCACGACTGCCGACCTTAGACGACCGAGGTTGGCGCCCGACCTCGGAACGTCCGACCCGGAGAGCTCCCGACCCCGGAGGTCCGCCCTCGTCGCCCACCTACCATGGCTGTACCCTTCCGAAGTCTGGCCGAGGGCCATACCCTGCCACTGCCCCAGCATTTATTACGCATGATCTCTGCAAACCCACAGTTCACTCAACAATTAATGCACATCTCCGGCTTACTCAACAATTAATGCACATCTCCGACTTACTCAACAATTAATGCACATCTCCGACTCACTCAACAATTAATGCGCATGGCTCCTATTATCTACGGATCCTCAGCTCTCCACGGCAAATCAGCTTAGCAGGGTCCTGTCGGCCGTGACAATTCTCTGACCCCGGCCTCACCTCCGACATCAATGCAATGATTCACCCGATCGCGCGCCAGCTCAAGTCGTACGACGGCCTCACCTCCGACATCAATGCAATGATTCACCTGATCGTGTGCCAGTCCAAGCAACGTGCTGAGTCGTACGACGGTCTCGCCCTATCACATCACAGGTAATCCGGCCCCCCTATAAAAAGGGGACCCTTGCTTCCCGAGAGGGGTTGGACACACAAAACGGAGAAAAACTTACCTCCCTCCTTTCTCCTTTAAACGAAGTTTTCCCCCTCTGACTTAAGCATCGGAGGGCCAGCACCGGAAGATCCGGCCACCGGCTTTTTTGCAGGCACCCCGACGGAGGACGCCGCTCGCCGACGGATCGTCACCCACCTGTGTCCACCGACAGCTCCCCCTCCTCAACCGACGACCGCCCCCGGGTCCAATTTCCAGCAACACTTACAAACTGAAAATCATGTATTTTTGTAGCCTCTAATATGATGCAAAAATGAAAAATAATATGACCCCATGTTTTATTTTTTAGAAATTTGTAGCATCTGATTCCAAATGGTTTTACGTCTGAAAATGTGAGGCCAAGCTCCATGGCTTGGGTCTTCGGGCTGCTCCACCATGATTTGGAATATGCTCCCTATTTCCATACTATTTCTTTAGACTTGATGGAATGAAGCCACATGGAGTTTTTGATATTTTCTTGACAATATAAAATGGACGCTGGAAGAGAAGGGGTTTATTTGTGTCTGGATTGGGGAAAAGAATCAAGTCGCATAACCATCTTGTTATATTTTCTTGATGCTCTGCAATAATATGAATCTTTAATGATGTGTGCTCGTTCATTGTACTTTCTCCTAAGCAACTTCACAAGCTCTTGTATTCTGATGCCAAGGATTATGTCTCCACAGGATTGTATGAATCATCCACCTCACAAAACAAAAAGGGGAGAAATATACATTTTCCCATTTTAATAATAGAATCTCCGACTGAGTAAAAACTTCACATGCACAGGATTAATGTTTAGCTTTTAAAGTAAACAAATATTTCACTAGCAGAAAAGTTCACAAATTGTAGTTAAAGCTTAACAAAAACTTCCATTTAATAAGAATTTACACAGGACTCATAAAGAATGCAGCAAGAGCATGGTACAACATAATGTTTAACTAACAGATTTCTTATTGAAATTCCAAATCTCTAAGGTGTCAAAGAATCAATAAATAACTAATATTTCTTTCCGGCTTACATTTGCTACCATGAATGTTGCCCAAGGTGACAAGCCAAGAGGGGGGGTGAATTGGTTTCTTTTAATTTTAACTATCTTACTTGTGTTAAATGATGAGTTAGTGAACTTAAACAAATCACAATACAAACAACAAGAAGTATAGTGGTTCGGTGCTCTCCTTAGCACCTACGTCCACTCCCCAAGCGACCCCTTGGGAATTCACTATAATCCTGCGGATTACAGTTGGATTGTTTTCTGGGCTCACAATCCAAAAACCTTTACACTTTGGTTTTCCGGGTTCACCAAAAACCTATGTTGGTTTTACGGGCTCACCAACGAACCTATACAATTGGTTTTACGGGTTTACCAACAACCTATGTTGGTTTTACGGGCTTACCAACAACCTACGTTGGTTTTACGGGCTTACCAACAACCTACGTTGGTTTTACGGGCTTACCAACAACCTATGTTGGTTTTCCGGGCTCACCAACGAACCTTTACAATTGGTTTTCCGGGTTCACCAATCAACCTATTCCGTTGGTTTTGCGGGCTAACCAACCAACTTTTACAAGTAGTTTAATAAACAAAGGAAGAAGATTTAAACTCCTAGATGAGCAAATATAACAATATAATCTACAAAGAAGAGTTTAGAGAATATTTATCGCTTGATGTGACTTTTCTCTTCTTTGTCAAGGATGCTTCACTCTTCAAGGATGGATGGAGCTCTTGATGACTCTTTGAATCTGCTCAACCACTTTCTTTTGATTCTTGAATGAAGCACTTGGATGAAGCTTGCCTTGCTAGGGTTCTCTCTTGAATGCACTTGATGTATTTTCCAAAGCTTGCTTCCTCTGATGAATACTCCCTCTTAAATACTTCTCCAACCTCCAAATAGTCCTTCCTGACCGTTGGATTGAAGAAACTAGCCGTTTATAGCCGTTGGGAGTCCAAAAAGCACTTCTGCACAACTAGCCGTTATGCTTCTGCCCGTGCTTGGGTCGACCCAAACTTTTCTTGGGTCGACCCAAACCTTGGGTCAGCTCAAACTTTTTCTTGGGTCGGCCCTCTCAAAAAATTCAGAACCTTGAATTTCAGCCTTTCTTCACTTGGGTCGACTCAACCTTTCTTTGGGTCGACTCAAGCTTGGGTCGACGCAACTTCATCTTGGGTCGACCCTCTCAGTAAATCCAGAGAACCATTTTCTGAGTTGTTTGAGGATCTTGAAGTTTGGGTCGACTCATGCTTTCCTTGGGTCGACCCAACTCACTGTTCATCTGTGCCATTTTTGCAGAAGTGTACCAAATGATTTCTTGATGTGCCGGGGTCGACCCAATCATCTTTTGGGTCGACTCAATCCACACTTTGCTGCATCTCAAGGTTAGATTCATTCATATAAACAGTGAAATGTATCTATATCAATTTATACAAATATACTGAGAGTAACAGACTTATAAATGAAGTATCGTTTTAACTTATAACATACTCTTGTTAAATGCTTGTTAATCATCAAAATAACACTATCATTCTCAATCTCCCCCTTTTTGATGATTACAAAATAAAGAGTATGAGCCTATTGATACTTATTTTAAAATCAGTTTTTGAAAGGGCTTAACTTGCTGAATTTCAGCTTTTCATATATAAGAGTGAAGTCTCCCCCTATATCATTCAAATGTTGCCAATTTGACTTTTTGAATTGCTCCCCCTTTCATTTATAATTCATTAAAGATGAAACTCCAAAAATTTGAGATAAAACATGAGTTTCAGGTTATGTATCGAGGTGTGAAAGGTGCGTGCCAAATTCTGAAATTCTATGTGCCAAATTCTGAAATTTGATAGAAATTTTTGACTTGATCATTTTCATTGTTGCAAATTGCTCCCCCTTGGATGCATATGCTTTCCTATATGATTTTCAAGTTGTTTTACAAGTTATTTCGTTATTTCTCCTTCTTTCTTTACTTCTCCTCTTATTACTCTATCTTTACTTCTCCCCTATTACTCTTTCTTTACTTCTCCCCCTTTTTGTTACTCTATTTACTCTATCTTTACTTCTCCCCTATTACTCTTTCTTTACTTCTCCCCCTTTTTGTTATCATCAAATAGGTACATGGGAAAAGGCACAATAAATAACAAACATTCAAACTTCATTGATCAAAATAGGAACATTTTAGTACAATCATGCCAAAAACAAAAGCAAATACAATGTTCCTCAATCAAGGTTCAAAATACATGATCAACACAAAATACATATGAGAACTAGATACATATCCTAGGCTCTAAACAAGATCGTGAGACTCTCCCGGATCGCTTGGCTACGGCTCTCTTGGGTCCCATTTCTCCAAGATATTGAAGTAATCTACTGTTTGGAGATGATTGGAGAAGATTTGAGAGTGGAAAATAGGGTTTTCGGAAGAGGACAAAGGGTAAACAGTGCCCTAGATAGCTCACGGGTCCCCCTTTTAACAGTGGGGTCCCGACGTTGGGTCGACTCAAGAATTTTCTTGGGTCGACTCAACGTTGGGTCGACCCTATTCTGGGTTGGGTCGACCCAAGTTCAGAAATTTTTCCTTTCTCTTCCTTTTCGCTTCTAAAAATTTTTCTTGCTTCCAATCCTTACAAATTCTTTCTGGGACAATGATACATGAGTAAGGAATCTATAGATTACAAGTTTGACTCATGTTTCATAGGTTTTTAGAAATGGGAGGAATGTATCATGAGACTGCTTGCTCCCTTTTATATCTCTTCAATAAAAAGGATCACATATGCCTAATTCCCTCCTTAGCGTGCAGAATCTATCTTCACTCAAGGGTTTTGTGAATATGTCGGCTAATTGTTTTTCAGTGCATATATGCTCAATACATATGTTTCCATTTTGCACACGATCCCTAATAAAATGATATCTTATTTCTATGTGTTTGGCTTTAGGAATGAGATATTAAGGATGTAAGCCAGAAGTGATCTCTAAATGTAGATTCCAAAGATAGTTTTGAAATCAAGTGTAGATGGAATCTTTTTCAAGTTATTTCAAGGAGTATCAAGAATAATATTCAAAGAAAGCACGAATGAAAATCAAATACCCTTTTTTTTAATATATTAAGTATATAGCAACATGAGAGCAATCTAATTAATTTTTAGAGTATAGTATAAGAGCAGATAAAGATCAAAACTTATATACTCGAAAAACATAAGATTATGTTGAATCCTTAATTCTTAATGACTTCAAAGTTCTTTCATGATATAAAAGTATTGGAGCATAGATACCAAAATATGAATTTATGCAATGTAGGATACATAAAATTCAGGGCTTTGAAAGTTCTTTTAAAGCTCTCTTAAAGACTTTCTTTTACTCCTTTAAAGATCATAGCATCAAAATCAATTAAAATGAATTGGCTCAGGATTGAAACACGAAAGTGCAAGCCAATAAGAGCTCATTAGTGGATTCCAAAGTAAATTTTCAATACTAAGACAAATGGAATTCTTTTCACTTAGTTTTCAAAACAAGTGATTTACCAATTAAGTACACATGAAAATCCAACTTTCAAAAGATATTCAATGAAGCACAAAGTCTAATACCAAAATATGCTTAAATTGATATCAGTTTGAAACCAATTTGACATTAAAAGCATGCTAAAAGTCCTTTGCCAAATTTACATAGAGTAATCTTTAATGATTTAGCTTTAAGTCATGTCTCTTTCTTGTATGCAAGGCTCTTGATATCAATTCATGCTTTGTAAGTAAAACAGTTAAATTCAGAAATTAACAAGAATGATCATAAATCAAATATAAAACATTCAAGGTATATATTTATAAATTTCAATTTCTTAGTCATAGTTTCTCAGCAATGTATACATGAAGCACAATAAATCTTTTTAATATCAAAATAACATCATATGTTTAGAACCATTTGTTTGCAATCAAGATCATTGAAAAACGCATCATTTAGACTAATTTTAATAAACTTATAAGATAGAAAATGATATGTTTCAGATGCGTATCGGAGCAAACAATCAAGGCATCAAAAGTAATTCTATTTTTCTTAAACCGTAGTTTTTATCTAGAAATCATATTGAGTTATTTCCCAAAATGATGCAATCATTGAAGCATATAATGAAAGTTACAAAAATGCAATGATAGAAGCATTTTTAAATTAAGTTTAAGCTTTTATACAAAATCAGATTCTGAATTTCATAAAAATTTTCAAGGAGGCTTTCAGGATTATAATTTGAGATATGCATCTTCTACATTGTAGCTTATCTTAAATTATTAAGATTGAAAACACATATTTTAAGAACATTAGAGCACATCCAGAATCTTTGTAATTCATATTGAATTTTGGTACAAATTGGAGGACATTATGTACTAATGTTAGGCAAGATAAAAGATAAATCGGAATCAATTCATTTTGCCTAATTTGCAAATTCAAATTATTCTTTTCTTTTATTTTTTTCAAAATATATTCATTAAAACAAAATGATGTTGTTGTTGGTAATAACATGTTTCAATCAAATTTTATAGGCATGAAGCATTACAAGTTATATTTAGGAAAGATCTTTGTTATTTGAATATTGAAAACATATAATTCAAAACATCATGTGACATGCAAAATATATTATGCATTAAAATATTAAGAACAAGCATGTCAAGGATCAAAATCAATTCTTTTCAAATAAACTCCCCCTATTTAAATATAATCTTGTACTGATTTCATCCTTAAAGTGTGTTTTCAAGTGATTAAAAAATTTGACTTGATTCTTCTTATATACTTTCATTTACTTTGTCTTTCATTTTTACCTTCTTATGCTCTATACTCTATTTGCTCCCTATCCGGTGGAGTTGGAAGGGGCACGAGGTACTACCACTAGCCTCCCTCTTGTGCCGTCCCTAATATACCCTACACCGAATAGTTGGATCAAATAGTGCCGGATACTACCACTAGCCTCCCCATTGGCACCATCCCTATGATGAGCAAAATAGAAATGTTAAAATGTTCACTTCAAACTCTCCCTGTTTAAGTGTAATTAATTACGGATTTTATCCCTTTCACAAGTCTCACAAATATGCCGAATGTATTATGCTTGTTTTTCTTTTCCTTAAGATTGAAGTTTTTGCCTTTACTTAGATTTTACTTCTCTTGAATAATATCCATTTTCTTTTCTTTATCTCTCTCTTTTTGTTATTCTCAAGTAATTTACATGAAAGAGCAGAATAAAGAAATAATCTTATGTATCATATAGATGTATATCATGCAAACAACATTTTCATTATGCTCAAGAATTCATAGCTTCTCACAAGTCAATTCAAATCAGCATTTTAAGCATATACTTGTGTATTTGATGGTTATGATATAGGCAAAGGAACATTTTAGTTTGAGCAAACCATGAATCAATTTCTAAAAGCATAAGTCAATTAATACATATATAGACATGATATCAAGAAATTAATAGTTAAAGATTTTAACCATGCCACAATAAGATTTAAGTTATAGACTTTGCTCAGCTAATTTATGAGAGAGGTATCTAAAATTATCGATTCATTCTATATTCTTCAAGTCAAACTAGATTTCTTATGTGTGAACGTTTGGCTGAAGAAGGTCCTCTCTCTTGTTTGCATGTGAATGTTTATTGTATCTTATGTGGAGGTGTCCTTCAAGTTGAAATCTCTCATTTTCTTGCTCAAGGATCCTGCATTATTAACAAACTTCTTTTCTTTCTTGAAAGAAAGTCATTAGTTGCTTCAAGATACAAAACATTCATACAACATATTTCTTAACTAGATGACTCAACATAAGATATGACAATAATTGAATGTTGAGTCACTTTACTCAAGAGATTGCCTAAATATAAGCAAGCACATGTCACTTGAACTAAAGAGATAGTTTCATTAACCAAGATGGTTCGAGAACAAGCATGTGAGGCAATAGGAAGATTCATCAAGGTCAAATCAATTTCTTGTTTTCAGAATCAATTTAGCTTAGATTCTATTTGCTTAAGATAACTATCAATAAGACGTGCTAGCTAAGTTTTAATCAAATTATCTTAAACAGTTGTTTCTATCAAAATTCAGATTGTTACATAGAATCAAAATGATAAACTATATTCTCAATAAAGGATCTAGTTTTAATAAAAATAGTATGAATTGATATCTCTACAACTAGTATCTTTTCATTGAATATTCTATATGCATTGCTTGAAGAGTAATATCCAAAGAAATATTTGTTTTATCAGATTTGACATTATTTTCATAAGAACATATCAAGCATGACATGTATGACTGAAAAATATAAAAGATATACAATATATCATTTTCTATTTTTCAGAAGATCAAAAGGAGTTTTCTAATAGAAACCATATGTATGACAAGCAATGATGATAGCTTTTAACAGAAATCATTTAAGTAGATGACTATCATACAACATTGTCTTTTTCATTTCTTCAAGGATTCTATCAACTCTATTTTATTTATGGTGTTCTTGGTATAGAAACAATTGTATTCAATATTATTTTCTGTGCACAACTCAATAAGAAATTGGTTTTCAAAACTATGCCATGATACAATTTTATTTTCATAGTTTGCAAACCTTTTTCATTTGAACCCTTTTTGTGAGTTTGTGCCAATGCAGAAAATATTTTAATTTAAGTGCCAAGAACAAAACCAATATTAGCTTTGAGAAATTTTTCACAATTACAAAATCAGAAAGCTTATCTCCTAGGTTCACAATCCTAGAGATCCAAATAAGTTCTTATGGAGAATTTTCAAAGGCTAAAGGTGAAAACAATATTTTCAGATTTAGAAATGATTCTAGTTTATTTTTCTAGATGACATACATAGCAAACTTTGACCTTGCAAAAATTAATCTAAGTGAACCAATGACAAGGTCTTTTGAGATTAAGTCCATACTAGTATGAGTTGATTTTATACGCCAAAACTAGTCTATTTAATCTTGGTATTCTTAATGTATATATAAAAAAAATATACCAAGTAGACATTCTTGTGTTTATGATCAATAGAAGATAATGCCGAGGATAAGAACTCTCAATCAAGTATATAGAGAATTCAAAGAGTTATTCTAAGAGTATTGATTAAGTAAATTATCCATCAATAACTGAAGCATAATATAGGAAGATGGAGTGATTTGGATATATTTTCTTTTTATACCAAAAGTATCACTTATATCACAGAAATGATTAATACTAGCTACAATTTCAATATGAGAGGATGCAAGGATTACTAATTTCATTATTTCTTCCATTTTGGTCACTCTTCTTAATTATATTTTAAGTTCTATTCTTTAACACGTGTCTAGAGAACCCATTGTCCAGATTCATTGGAATCTTGGGTAGCTAGACACATTTGCTAAAAATGATCATGTTTTCAACTTAGAAACCCAAGCTCTTTTGGGTCCTTGCAGGTTAGCTATAATTGTTCCTTTTGGAACCCATATTCTCTTAATTATCATTTTGTCTATTAGTTTGCAGGTTTTAGAATTACAAGTAATATACTTCTGCATATTCTTGCTAAATTTAAACAACATAGATTTAGCAAAAACAAATAATGAATTTTCAGTTTTCTGTTTCTGTTTATTAGTTTCACCAGATTTGTGAAAAATTGTTTTAGGATGAATAGTGGAGGATTTAAGAATTATATTCTCGAAAGATTTTTGAGTGTACCAAGGTTGATATCCCAATCCAGCTTTGTCATATACAGCTCTTGAATTTTCTATCATTAAATTTAGTTTTTCAGAGCTGAGAGTGAATCTTTCAACAATAGGTTTCAAATTATCAACTTCTTTAGTTAATTTTTCATTATCTTCTGAAAGCAGTTCATTGTTTTTCTTAAATTTATCATGGCTTTCAGTAAGAAGTTGATTTCTCTGATTTAGTTCTTTATTTTCTTTAATTAAGATTTCAATTTCATTAGTCAGTTTTAGTTTTTCATCTATTAGGATTTGATTTTCATTCTTCAAGTTCTTGTTCCTACAAATAAGTTTCTTATGTTCTAAATACAAATCAGAAAAGACATCATGAAGTTTATCAAATGTAAAATCATCTTTAGTTTTAGCATGTACCTCATATATCTCATCTTCATGTGCCATTAAGCATGAATTTGCAATATGATGCTGCTCTTCTTCTACACATGATGTTTCAGATTTGTTAGTGCATTCATATTTAACTTCAAGCATATTCCATATTTCCTTAGCAGTTGTGCAAAAAGATATGCAATTAAGTTCACTATCATCTAATGCACAAAATAGCACATTCATGGCTTTTGCATTTTGCTGATCCATTTTCTTATCATGATTAGTGCTTGTGTGTGGTCCATTGACTATGATACTCCATAAATCATAGTCATGTGCTTGAATGAAAATGCACATGCGTGCTTTCCAATATGTATAGTTTATGCCATTAAAAAGTGGAGGTCTATCAATTAATTGTCCCTCTCCTATAGAACATCCCACTTGGGTTGTCATGATTTTTAACTCTTGATTGTGAGATCAATGAGTACTATTGGAGCACCTTGCTCTGATACCACTTGTTGCCCAAGGTGACAAGCCAAGAAGGGGGGGTGAATTGGTTTCTTTTAATTTTAACTATCTTACTTGTGTTAAATGATGAGTTAGTGAACTTAAACAAATCACAATACAAACAACAAGAAGTATAGTGGTTCGGTGCTCTCCTTAGCACCTACGTCCACTCCCCAAGCGACCCCTTGGGAATTCACTATAATCCCGCGGATTACAGTTGGATTGTTTTCCGGGCTCACAATCCAAAAATCTTTACACTTTGGTTTTCCGGGTTCACCAAAAACCTATGTTGGTTTTACGGGCTCACCAACGAACCTATACAATTGGTTTTACGGGTTTACCAACAACCTACGTTGGTTTTACGGGCTTACCAACAACCTATGTTGGTTTTACGGGCTTACCAACAACCTACGTTGGTTTTACGGGCTTACCAACAACCTACGTTGGTTTTACGGGCTTACCAACAACCTATGTTGGTTTTCCGGGCTCACCAACGAACCTTTACAATTGGTTTTCCGGGTTCACCAATCAACCTATTCCGTTGGTTTTGCGGGCTAACCAACCAACCTTTACAAGTAGTTTAATAAACAAAGGAAGAAGATTTAAACTCCTAGATGAGCAAATATAACAATATAATCTACAAAGAAGAGTTTAGAGAATATTTATCGCTTAATGTGACTTCTCTCTTCTTTGTCAAGGATGCTTCACTCTTCAAGGATGGATGGAGCTCTTGATGACTCTTTGAATCTGCTCAACCACTTTCTTTTGATTCTTGAATGAAGCACTTGGATGAAGCTTGCCTTGCTAGGGTTCTCTCTTGAATGCACTTGATGTATTTTCCAAAGCTTGCTTCCTCTGATGAATACTCCCTCTTAAATACTTCTCCAACCTCCAAATAGTCCTTCCTGACCGTTGGATTGAAGAAACTAGCCGTTTATAGCCGTTGGAGTCCAAAAAGCACTTCTGCACAACTAGCCGTTATGCTTCTGCCCGTGCTTGGGTCGACCCAAACTTTTCTTGGGTCGACCCAAACCTTGGGTCAGCTCAAACTTTTTCTTGGGTCGGCCCTCTCAGAAAATTCAGAACCTTGAATTTCAGCCTTTCTTCACTTGGGTCGACTCAACCTTTCTTTGGGTCGACTCAAGCTTGGGTCGACTCAACTTCATCTTGGGTCGACCCTCTCAGTAAATCCAGAGAACCATTTTCTGAGTTGTTTGAGGATCTTGAAGTTTGGGTCGACTCATGCTTTCCTTGGATCGACCCAACTCACTGTTCATCTGTGCCATTTTTGCAGAAGTGTGCCAAATGATTTCTTGATGTGCCGGGGTCGACCCAATCATCTTTTGGGTCGACTCAATCCACACTTTGCTGCATCTCAAGGTTAGATTCATTCATATAAACAATGAAATGTATCTATATCAATTTATACAAATATACTGAGAGTAACAGACTTATAAATGAAGTATCGTTTTAACTTATAACATACTCTTGTTAAATGCTTGTTAATCATCAAAATAACACTATCATTCTCAATGAAGGACGGAGAGTGTGGTGAGGGAGTGTAGTGACTTTCACATGGTGCATGTATACCGGGAAGCGAATAGAACTGCCAATTGGATCACCTCCTTTGCTGCTCACCATTCCGAAGAGATCCTCTGAACCCGTTTTATATCTGTTCCTCCACCTCTTGTCGTATCCTTTTTCTTGACTCAAATGGCAGTGCTCACGCGAGATTAGTGTGAGCAGTCAATGTACAAAAAAAAAAAAAAGAAAAAAAAAAGGAGGTATGGAGAGACAAGAGTAGCTTGATCATTTGAAGTAGGGAGAATAATTAGGCTGCTATTTTACCTCAATTAGGCTAATTCCAGGATCTTTTCTCAATCCCCTCATTTCCATTGCCCACCTTAATCTACCATAATCAGCCCATCTTCCAGCTGCTGCATAGATGTTGGACAGCATAACATATGAACTTGGACTATGGGGGCTGAACTCAATGAGCAACTTCCCAATAGCTTCTCCAATTTCAGCATTGCCATGACATCGACAGGCTCCCAGCATAGACTCCAGCAAGCTAGCAGAAGGCTTAAAAGGCAGATTTTTAACAAGATCATATGCCTCAACCAAGTGTCCTGTGCGGCCAAAAAGATCCACCATGCAGCCATAATGCTCCATCCTCGGTGCTACACCATGCTCCTCCGACATCGATTTGAACAACATCCGGCCTTGCTCGACTAAACCAGCATGACTGCAAGCTGACAAAATACTAATAAAAGTTATATCATCTGGCTCCACCCCAGCTTCTTTCATCTCTGAGAAGAGACCAAGGGCGGCTGCACCATCCCCATGCATTCCATATCCATTTATCATCACACTCCAAGTGATCGGATCCTTTTCTTTCAATCCATCAAACAGCTCTCTTGCTGTTGATATGCTCCCACACCTGCCAAACATGTCTATAAGAGAGTTGCTCACAGATGTGTTCTTCTCAAAGCCCTTGTGAATAGTGAGACCCATCACACATTGTGCTAAATCGAGACTTTCTAACTGCGCGCAAGCTGAGATCAATGTTAGCATTGTCACGGAGTCAGGCTCTATTTCTGTTCGAAGCATTTCCTGGAAAGAATTTACTGCTTCTTCTACGTGTTTGCTTTGAATGTAGACAGACATCAGAGCATTCCATGCAACCACATTTCCTTTGTCTACCATCTCAAATAGTATCTTACAATAGTTTACATTATCAAATCGAGCATACATGCACATTGTTGATGTAAGAAGAGCTGGCTCCAACACAGAAAAATTTCTAAGGGCATATGCATGCAGAGACTTGCCCTGTAACTTGCTCTCGCAAGAGGGTAATATATTGAGCAAGGTAACAGAATTTGGCTTCTGACCATTTATCTTCATTTCATCAAAAAGGACCATGACCTCCCAGAATAAGCTTTGCTTACGATATCCTGTCATCAAAGCATTCCAAGAGACGATGCTTTTGAAGGACAACCTGTTGAAAAGTTGGTGACCAGCATCAATATCACCACAGCTTGTATACATACTTATAAGAGCATTTGTAAGAGTTATATCTTCATCACACCCAGTTTTGATCACCAAAACATGGATGGACTTTCCGCGTGCAAGGTCTTCAACCAGATAAAGGCAAGTAAGAATGCTGATTAACGTAACCACATCGAATTGTACACCTTCTTGGCGCATCTTGCAAAAGGAGGATATTGAAGCTTCTATATTTCTGAGCTTAGCCCACCCAGATATTAAAGTATTCCAAGAAACCACATTTCGCACTTGCATCTTGTCGAACAACTTGAGATTAACAGAGAACTGACCACAATCAGCGTACAGAGCCAAGAGTGCATTTGTCACATTTGTGTTCAAGCCAAATCCATTTCTAATACTGTATGCATGGGCAGACCTACCAGAGTGCAATTCTCTAGCTAAAGTGCATCCAGAAATGACACTAACCACAGAAATTGCATCTGGAGCAATACCTCTAAGTTGCATATCACGAAATGTATCGAGAGCCATGCTCCATTCCCCATTCTGAAGATAGCCAGAGATCATAGAATTCCACAGGAGAAGGCTGTTCTCAGGTGCTGCATTAAAAATATATCTAGCTGAATCTAAATCCCCAAGCCTAGAGTACATCGACACAAGAGCAGCCACAACAGAGATCTGATCTGCAAGTCCGAGTTTGATTCCAACAGCATGAATAGACTCACCATGATGAATGCTAAAGAGATTACTGCAAGAGGGAAGAACAGACACCAGCGTGACTAGATTAGGGCTTGCATCCGTGCGGTGCATGAGCTGAAAAACTTGAAAGGCTTCATCCCATTTCCCATTCTGTCCATATGCTGAAACCATAGCATTCCAAACAACTAAATCCTTGATAGATGACGTTTCAAACAGCATTCTAGCAGCATATAGATCATCAAATCCAGCATACATCGAGATTAGAGTAGGCACGAGAGCCTCATCACCGAAAGCCCCGCATTTCAGTGCAAAGCCGTGCAGCAACTTTCCCCACATCAACGCTCCTAAACTTGTGCACGCGGGGATGACACTAACAAAGGTGCTTGAATTAGGCATGAAACCATTCGCCTGCATCAGCCGGAGAGCCTCAAAAGCATCTTGGCCAGACCCATTCGAACAATACCCTGAAATCAAAGCGTTCCAAGAAACCACATCTCTCTCAGACATATCATCAAAAACCCTTTTCGACAATTCCATATGCCCCATCTTAGCATACATATCAAGAAGAGCAGTCTTCACCACTAAATTGCCATCATATCCAGTTCTAAGAACCACGCAGTGAACCTCCTTCCCTGATCGAAGACTGGAAACAGTGGCGCAGGCCTTGATCACAAAGGGAAATGTATAATTATCGGAGCAGCGGTAGCATGAATTCTGCAACCGAGCGTACAAACACAACAGTTCGGCGTAGAATCCATGATTTGAAAAGCATCTAATTGTGTGATTTTGCAGGGATAAGTTTGGCTTGCGTGTGGTATCGAAAAGAGAGATCGCGAATTTGGGACTATTGAAGACGAGGTATTTATCGATGATTTCACCAACAAAAAGGTAGTCTTCTATAAACCCACTAATGACGAGAAGTGCGTGAAGTTTACTGAGGAATTCTATCGAGTCGCAGCGGCGCAAGAGGCGAAGAAATTTGGTGTGGGTTTGGGTGGTGGGGTGGTGGGGTGCGGGGTTTAAGGCTGGGTTTTGTGGGAGCGTGGAGAAGAATGATTTGGGAGAGAGGAGAGAATAGTTAGGTTTGGAATGGAGGATAGAAGGGAGGAGAGATCTGAAGAGGCTACGATAAGCGGCCATTTCTCTAGGGAGGAAGAGGAGAAGCCCATGGCTGGGCTGCGCAAGGTTTTGCTTCCATGGGCGGTTCAAAGTATCTATGGAGGGAAGCCTCTCAATTGGATTTGGATTTGGATTTGCTCCTAGTAGCTGAACAATCCTCTGCCTCGTATAGGTAATCCATGCGTTACACGTGGCAATATTCGAGATTTTAAGTGCAATATTCTACATGTCTGTCAGTTACCTTGGAACTATGAAATATTTTCTTTTTATCTTTTACCTTCACCAGAAAAGTCCTTTTACCATTACCAAGCTAGATTAATTCCTAAAACTCTACTGTTTTTATATTTTAAATCTAAGACTTTGGTCAAGATCTTGCTGCTCTATTATTAGATATGTCGTCATTTTGGTGGGAGTCATGTTGGATATGGCTTTTTTGTTGGATATGGCTTTTCATAGGTTGATAAAAGAGGTTGAAGAGCTTTTTGTGCTTTAAAAAAAAAATGTTGGAGAACTTCAATATTTGAATCTCTCCGGATGGCTTAGGCAAATATATAACCTTCTTTCCAACTACATATCAAATTACGGATTGAATTCGGTTCAAGGATAAATATGAAGTGGATTAATAAAGAGACAGAGAGAGATAAGAATTGTTTTATGATGTTCGCCACTTATTTGGAACATTTTTAAAATACCTAGCTCTTCCAATGATTATTGAGCCAATCATGTATTGAGAAATTTGTTTGAGTGTTTAAAGTTGTTCTACCAAATACCACAAGAAGATCTGCATGTTGCTCATCCAGCTTGGTATCTTTACGACACCATCATATAGTTTACTGAATAAATGAGATTTATTTATTTCCTAGAAGAAAAACTAATACATCGAAAGAGTAGCTGATATAATAAAATTGAGACTATCAATTTATGCTTTGATTTTAATAACAATAAGCTAGTAGCAAGGGCATTATTAATATCTTGGCCTCCCTATGAGATATTGTATCTTTTCTTTTTTGGGTACAATATGAAATATTGAATTTGATCACCATCTCCTCAATAATGATGAGCGGAGCGAAATATGAGAACCGGACCATCAGAATACCGGCCAATATAGAAAACCAAGATAACTATTTTTCATGTTGAAATTAGACCATTCAATAAGCGAGCACGTAGATTACTTGGATCCACTTCATTGAGTGTGACACAGAGAACTGATAAATGCACTACCGATCGGTGGGGATGTAAAAAAAAAATAAAACGTAAACAGAAAAAAAAAAAAAAAAGAGGGTATAAATACACCACTGTACTGTGAGATTTATTTCTTCCATGCACCATCCGGAGGGAGGAGAAGATTTTGTATCCAGCATGAAGGAAATGTACCAACGAAAAAGCTCACGTTGCAACTTGCAAGTCTCACACGGCCAACATTATTTAAATCCATGAAGATGTCACCACTGTGTGAGGGAATTCTCCTCCATGTGTCCACAAGGAATGCTAACTCCTGGACTGTATTTACCATCAAAGAAAAGCAATTCTGCAGAGAATACAACAGCTCAAGCCCTGGACAGGTACAAATTTGATGTAATTGGTTCTTTGATCAGCAAATCATTGGTCACAGGTGAAAATAATCTGGTGGTCGCATTATCGATTCAACATCAAGAAAATAGCCATTCTTAATGAGTATTACAACTATCAAACAGCACAACCATACATTAGAAACGATAGAAATAAAATAAAGCAAGATACAGTGCATAAAACTACAGTATCGTTTGGCACGCAGGTTAATTTAATTTACATCACAATCTAGAATTCGAAGCTCTTTTAGTCACTTGCATCATAACAGAATTCACAGCCTTTTGCAGCAAGATAACATCGAACATTTAATGACCATAACCTGTCCTTTTCATCATCCTGATAAACTCATCAAGATCAACTTCTCCATCGCCTGCAATAACGGATGAATATCTCAGTTATTTCCTATAACCTAAGTAGATAAAATAGTCAAGCAACTGTACAGGAGTGAAATTCTATTTGTTACTTGCAGAGGGGCATTTGTTAGGGATAAGCAACATATCGCAATGGAGTCAAAGGAAAACTTAGTTAGCAAATTCTTCAAACTAGTAGAGGAAGATATAACAGTCCACAGGGACCACCCCATGGCAACGTAGAAGAGTAAAATATAATTACATTAGCTACAGGAAATGCATCTTATGCCCAAAACATTTAAACTCAGTACAATGGTACAGACATCAAGATGAAACTCTGAATATAACTGTAGAATGGAGACCTTCTCCAAAGAGCTTACAACTAGTTGTGATTCTTAAGAAGGCAACAGAGTGGAGGCATTTACAGAGAGGTGCAAGAAACTTGAAGAGAATTTTGGAATGATAATTAGAAAAGAGAAAGAATAAGTTGAAACACTCAAATTTAGCTAATTGCAATAAAGGTAGAGAGGACAAACTGTTTCTGCTTTGCAGGCAATAAGGAAAAGTTTTAACAGGTAAAAAGGCTATAAAAAATCTAATTTGGATCGCGGGGAAGTATCACATAGACACAAGTTTCTCTTTCTACAACACCTTGTATTTTGAAGATGAGACAATGAGGCACACACCAGATTTTCTTTTCTTTTAATTTCTTTAGTTTGAGTAATGACATAAAAGTAGAAAAAGTCTCTTGCGGTAAAGATGGTGTATGAACTAAGATAACACAAATACTTAGAGATACAAGATTAACAATCGTCTTTACATTGGAATTATTTGAACTTGATGGAGGCCTTCATGGATACTAACATAGGAAGTGGGTCAATGCATGTGCTCATTCTATGTTGATGAATTTAATTCCTTAAAAAATGAGATGAAGATCTGAAGTATTTTCAGTCAATTAGTTTTGTCATGCAGTCTACCTTCAATAGTTTCAATTTGGGCAGCACCTGAATGCTTATGCTCATAGGTTTTGTATAGTGAAAGTTTGAGATAAGACTTTTGTGTTTTCCCTTGTATTGTTGTAGTGGTCTGGGACCAAATGTTAGCTTTTTTGGTTAAGGCAACTATTCAAAAATGCAAGAAAAAGAAGGGAGCCTGAGATGCAGATGCAAGAAAATATAACTTCAGTCTGCATGGATACCTCTAAGAGAGAAGCTGCTTTCTATATCAGCAAAAAGGTAAGACACATATAGATCCATACGTACATAAATACATACATATATATTACATGGACCAAGCTTGGGAAAATTATACATCAGACCTTTTGTCGCAGAATCTGGTCAGACTATGGAGGTTTGGAGGGTGTGAGTTGATCCGCAAAGAGATGCCGATCTGTACACAAAGGAAGAAAAGAAAGGCTTGCCAGATTGGCTTCAGTGGGGGATCCTCCGATGCCTAAGTTAGAATAGAGAGGCAACAGTATAAAAGAAAAAAAGCTTCATCAGAGTGTGGCCTCTGTGAGTGGATGAAAATGTCATGCATACCTGAGGTCTCCCAGGCTGCCTCTTGATATAGAGGAGCCCATTTTGTTGTTTACTTGGGCTGACGTGGCGTATAATGATGGCCAGCCAACAGCCGGCAGTACGGCCACGGTATAGGAGCCAATCCACGTGGGTGGTATATGGTACTGACCGTGCACCGAATGCAAAGCTGTCGCAATGGCCAGTCACTCTCACGACGGCCCATTATTGGGACTATCAGTCCTTGTCGGCATGTGTCAATCGGCTCCTCGGCTAATAACTCCTCGGCTGGAGCCAAAGTTCACCTCAATTTATACCGAGGTCGGTCCGATTCGAGGTCGAGGCGTCCAATATTTTCTCCATCACTTGCCTCCCACTTCTGAGACCGAACTGCATTCCAGTTCAGATGGCGAAAGTCATGTCGTCATCTCGATCGAGGATGGAGATCGAGGATGGAGCTTTTGTCAGGGAGCCTTAAACGCGTCGGTGACGAAGGTGGTGAAGGATGAAGTCCTTTTTCTTTTCGCTCGGGTAAACCGAGCTCAATGTACTTTTTGTTTTGCCTGGTCTCTGGCTTCAATTTTTGCCCTTGTTTGTTTTTTGTTTGAGTCCAAGTCGTCGCCCCAAGCTTTGACATTTTGTTAGAGCTCTTTTTGCTCGGTTTCTGCCAAAGTCAATATATATGCAGCAAGACAATAAAAATAAAAAAAATTTCGAAGTACCTGACTTCGGTTTTCATCCTTCTTGTTTACTTTTGCTTGAGTTCAGATCGTTGCCCCAAGCTTTGACCTTTTGTTGTAGCTCTTTTTGCTTGATTTTTGTCAAGGTCAATATATATGCAGAAAAACAATGAAAATAATAATAAAAAAATTTGAAGTACCTGACATTAGTTTTCATCCTTCTTATTTATTTTTGCTCGAGTTCAGGTCGTCGCTCCAAGCTTTGACCTTTTGTGTAGTTTCTTTCGTTTGGGCACTGTCGAGCTCAATATATATACTGAAAGATAATAAAAGTAAAGAAATTTTCAAAGTACCCGACTTCGGTCTTTACTTGTGTTCGACCACTTTTCAGTCATCATGCCGAGCTCTTCTCCTTATGGAGCTTTAGCTCGCCTCGGGCTCCTCGATTGATCTTTTCAGAGTTTGGCCCTTAAGGAGTTTTGAGTGAGGAGATCCCAGATCAGCTCGGGGGTCTCCTTTCATCTTTGGACCATGGTCCTAGAGGCATCCATGAATTGAGATTCGGAGAAAGTTCCGAGTGGGCTCGGTTCTCAGAAGGTCAGCGCCTCCGTTCGTCTCCGGAGTATGCTCCTGAAGGCATCTCGGGGGTTGCTTACCAGAAGATGTCCAAGTGGGCTTGCTCTTCAGGAGGTTGGCGCCTCCGTTCATCTCTGAAGTATGCTCTCGGAGGTATCTTTGAGATTACCTACCTCAGAATATCCAAGTGGGCTCAGTCTTAAGAAGGCCTGCGCCTTCGTTCATCTCCGGAGTATGCTCTCCAGAGGCATATATGGGGTTGCCTACCAGAAAAAATCCGAGTGGGCTCGGTCTTCAGGAGGTCGGCGCCTCGTTCATCTCTAGAGTATGCTCTCGAAGGCATCTCTAGGGTTGCCTATCAGAAGAAATTCGAGTGGGCTCGATCTTCAATAGATCGTCGCCTCCGTTTATCTTCAGAGTATGCTCTCGGAGGCATCTCTGGAGTTGCCTACCGGTCAAAATCCAAGTGGGCTCGGTTTAAGGAGGCCCCAGACATCCTCAGGGTGTCTCCCTTATTGGGGCCCAGGCATTTTCAGGATGTGTCAAGTCGAGTCCGCTTATCATAATTGTCCGATCTGAAGGCAAAGACATGACAAGAAGATTTTTTTTAATTAAAGATAGCCGGAATACAATGGACCTTACTGATAGTAGATGCGGAGATAGTCGAAGTTCCAAGTCCGTGAGATCGGGTGCCGTCGAGGTGCTTTGCAGAGATCAGCCGAGGCTGGAGCATGGCGTTGCAAGGCATGCAACATGCCATGGGCTCCTCGCGACCTCATGCTGATTGTTCCTCCCATCAATTGATGTTGATGTAGCTGGAGGCTAGGAGCCCTCCTTCTAGCGCTAATCTGTTGCCGCAAAATTCGGTCCGACTATGAAGGTTTGGAGGGTGCCAATCTATCCGCAAAGAGATGTCGATCTGTACACAAAGGAAGAAGAGAAAGGCTCGCCGAATTGGCTCCGGCCAGACCCTCCAATGCCTAAGTCAGAGAGGGCTTTGGAATAGCAATAGAGAATAAAAAAAATACGAAGGAAAAGATTAGCGTAGAGCATTGTCTTCTTCTAGTCGGCCTCCTTTGGTCGGCCTTCTCACCTCGGCCTCATCCTTCACCTTCGCCTTGGGTTTCATCTCGACCTTGAGTTTCACCTTGGCTTTGGGCTTCACCCCGGCCTCTGGCAGCTCATAGACCTACTAACCTGCCAAAAGAAAGAGGGTAGGATGATGGGAAAGAGGGTAGGATGATGGACAAGGGGTTGAGAGCCTTTTACCATAAAAGCTTTGAGCTATGAGAGCCCCTAGCTAATGGGAGCTCCTGGCTACGAGAGCCCCTCTTTTGGGGTCCTTCGGCCCTCTTTATATAGGCGTGGCAGTAAAAAGCTATAACCGCCTATGTTGTCGTTGAGTCCCAGACTAAGATCGAAGCACGGCTTGGATGGTCTTGAGGTCAGTAAGAACCGAGGTGGACAAGGAAGGAGTGGGAGATTGATCTCCCTAGGGGATGGCCTACAAAAAGTTTGCTTGCCAGAGATTTTCCAGTGGAGAATCCTCCGATGCCTAAGTTAGGATAGAGAGGCAACAATATGAAAAGAAAAAAGCTTCAGCAAAGGGTGGCCTCTATGAGTGGATGAAAATATCATGCGTACCTAAGGTCCCTCGAGCTGTCCCTTTATCTATGGGAGCCTATTTTGTCATTTACCTAAGCTGACGTGGCATATAATAATGGCCAGGCAACGGTCGGTTGTACGGCCGTGACGTAGCAGCTAGTCCGCATGGAGGCATATGGTACTGACTGCGCGCCGAATGCAGAGTTGTCGCAACAGCCAGTCGCTGTCACGACTGCCCACTGCCAGGACTGTCAACCCTTGTCGGCACGTGTCAATCGGCTCCTCAGCTAATGGCACCAAGGATGTGTATTGAGCTTGATGCACCTTATCTTTCTCTGAAGTTCCCAAACCTATCTAACAATTACATAATCCTTACACTAAAGGAATCTGTATGTTATGCCCCGTACACTAATACACCACCGAATTCCAAAAAAAACTTACCTGTCCTTTTTCTAATTCAAAACTTAAAAATTATTCATATATTGTAGTTCATTTTCTTGCCAAATTAATAAGCAATGTAGGACATAATAATTTAACATTTATATTTAATTACTATTAGTGAATGGTTTCATGAAGGAATATGCCAATAAAAAAGAGGACGAAGATAAAACACAGCTTCAAATTCTGACTTACCCTAAGGTAAAACCATATTCAAGCATATCTACTGTATGGTTTCCAAAATACAAAAAATGCGAATTTGATAAGGCAATGATTTATATACATAACCTCCTTGTGCATTCTGCAATATAAAGTGGAACACATTTAAGGTGTAATGCTTATTTTACAAAAAGCTAGATCATTTCCAATATCTTTCCTTGACACTTTGATAAGGAAAGGGTTTTGATTTTCTCCATTTTTCACAATTTTATTGTACACATTGAGCCATGTTCTTTCTACCAGGAGTCCATATAGATACTGTATATGCATTATGAAGAGTCCTCATTCTAAAGTCAACCAGTGTGGGATATAAATGTTCCGAAATAACTATTGCAGTTCCTCTTAATTACACAGACAGAAATAGAAACTAAAACTAGAAATATTTTTCTCCTCTCCAGTTCGAATTCCATCCTCATTGTTGTTGAAGCTCTACCGAAGCCATAATAGGTGAGCTGCTGATTTCTAATTAGTTAAGGAAGGCAAGATTCTTCTAATTATTGCTAAATAAGTGTTGCAAGTATTACCAGTATTTCTACAAATTACTGACACTATATCTTGGTTGTGCTTCCTAAAAGTTTCAGAAAAACATTTTAGGTGAATATGTTTGTTGCCTGCATAAGAGAGAAATTACTCGATCAAATTAAGTAGGTTTAGCATGATTTACAAAATAAGATGCATGAAAGCACATTATTAACCCTAGAGACTATCCAAGGGTTCCACTGAAGATTCAAAAGGAAAAAGTTCTCACGATTTTGGTCTGCTTCTGCTATCATCTCTCTGATCTCTTGAAGAGTAAAGTTTTCCCCCAACTCTCTAGCAACATGATGGATATCAACATCAGATATCTTTCCCTGGAATAAGCCCCAAAAGAGTTATGACAACCTTGTAAAAGTCACATATAAAACACCATCGAAGTTATAATTAATAGATAGATAGATGGAAGAGAGAGGGACATAGATATTGATATATAGATAAAAGTGAGAACGTGAAATAGAATTTTACATTGTTATCTTGGTCAATAATGCGAAAAGCTTTCATTAGTTCTTCCCTGAAATCCCTTTCTCCCATCTTGGCTGTCATCATGTATACAAATTCATCAAAATCAATCGCACCACTGCCATCTTTGTCTACTTCAGCAATCATCTGATTCACTTGCTGCAATAACAAAAGGGTGTTGTGTTTTAGCTTCAAGTCAGATTTCCATAATGCAAAACCAAATCAAAGTTCAGTGATACAGGAACTTTGTACATCATTCATTTTGGAATGATTGATGGCACTCAATCGCTATTCTGTCAAAAAAAATTGAAAGGAAAATATATAGCAATAAGCACCAGTTGATTCATGCACGAAGTAAGTTCAACAAGGACATGCTACCTTTTAAAAAAAAAATCAAAACAAAAAATATTACATATAATCATGATGGATGACTTCGATTATTAATTTGTATGGCCCACTATTCATTTTGGGGCTGCCACTGTCCTAAAAGAAATTATAGCACTGTTCTATGATTTAAAAGGAATAATCAAACAAGAAAAAAAATTATGCAATCAACACCTTACAGGTCTTGACGAATTGATTTATTCATATACATTATTTTTCTATTTCAAACTTTTTAGGTATTCTTTTGTGTTAAGTACATATATACACAAACATGTCGGAAAAACTTGTTTTAAAATTCTCGATAAGTAATTTGAAAACTAGTTCTTATTTAGCCAGAAGAAATTCCTGCAGATTTGATGATCCTCATTTTTCATGTTATGCTAATAACTGAAATACAATCAACGTATCAAACCACACATGAATCAAGGGTGCCCAAAACGTTCAGTCTGTTATTACCAGGAGTGTTATATTGGGACAGCAATAGTTGACAAAAATGGTTAAGAACATCCAAGAATTTTTGGAGCAGTTGCAGCTTAACCAAGCTTAACCATTTGACCAATAATAAAGCAAACACTTTTCAAATACTAACTCGAAGCATGGTTGTACTTTCAAATGCTTGATAAGGAGAAGCATGGGTTTGTGTAATTTGGATTGTACAAAACTGTGCGAGAAAACGAAGATTATCTTTTGCCACTTACAAAAGTGTATTAAGCATGATCTAAAATGTGTCTAGAATCTTATACATAATACCGATAAAACATCAAAAGAGTTATATAGTGACTAGTGAGCCCCTTCAACTGATTATATAGTAGAACTTAGCATGATTTAAGCTCATTTAACTTAATTTCAGTTCATTTTCTTCTTTTGACAAGGATAAGCCTTTAAAGCCCAGCCAGGCATCTATAAGCAAATTTATACATTTTATGATTTAAGTGCACCAAGCAGTAAGATTCTATTTGAATATTCGAATTAGGAATTCAAAGTAAATTTTATCCAGAATCCAGTCTAACAAGATGATACCAATGGCTTTTTTTTTTTTTGGCTTCAACTAATATAGGTAAATCAGGAAAAAGCAGCAACAAAATGATCTATCAAGATGCAATTGATGGAAGATTCAACATATGATCCACTGTTACCTATGAATCTTCCTGGATATTCCAGAGTTTGCAACATGTAGAAGTTCATAAGTTTCTAACTATATCTATTATTCCAATGTTGCTTAACAACTTAGTGGTGGCTTCAATATGGCAACTCATCATAATGATCAAGAATATTGCAGTCCACATCCTCTTGCAAATGGCCTCATCTATGTACTACAGAATAGAAATGCATGATGTATAGAGGACATGTCAGTAACATACTGAAAATACTAAACACACATCAAGACTAAGTAGTGGATAACCATATTCCACTTACCAAAGGAACAAGTAATATATCACAAGACTTTTTTTTTGTATGAAGATATCATACATCAAAGTCCTTAGTCCATATTGAATGCTATGAAGTTCTAGGAACCCTTGGCTATCATGTTCACAATCTAGATGTTATATAAATATTGCAAATATTATAAGAAGCTTATATGCTGGTAGTATTATTTCCTGTGAAGAGAAACTTTAGTTATAAATACATCAAAATCCTTAGTCCATATTGAATGCTATGAAGTTCTAGGAACCCTTGGCTATCATGTTCACAATCTAGATGTTATATATATATTGCAAATATTATAGGAAGCTTATATGCTGGTAGTATTATTTCTCGTGCAGAGAAACTTTAGTTATAATTCTCAAGGTCATCTTCCGAAATACTAGTAATAGCACAAGTATAAAGATATTTTTTTCCGATTGCGGTAAGATAGTTAGCTGAGGACACTTGTTAGTTGTATTTGCTAATTTTGTGCAATGCTCGTAGTATGTAGGTCCTCTGGATCTGGCTTTTTTCCACCTCAACATGATGGCTTTTACTCTTTTAGTGCTTTTATTTCCTTCTCTGATGTTTCGATGTACTGGAGGCAGAGTATCAGTCTTTCCTCATGGAATGCTAACCTAGGTTTATAAAGAATTTATATCATTTATTCTGTTTCCTATGCATTTCTCCTGAATACTAAGGGTGCATCAAGTGGGAAGACATGCCCAGATTAAGGAGATGAAGATTGATCATATACTGCATTTCATAGGTTTCTGCTTAGATATTGTGAACTATGCAACATGCAGACTGGTTGACTTCTCAAGAATTTTAAGACAAGGTGGCTATCTTTCCAATCTAATAACCTTGCATGGACTGCAGACTAGGGTCATCTCTGCTTCAAGCAAAGAACTACCAAACAACTTATCGTTGGAGGTGATCCGAAGAGCATGATCAAATGGATCATGGAAAGGCTTGACATTCCCATCTACACACATCCATTTGAAAATGAAATACAGGTTTGTAGAAAGGCAGTTCCTATGCAAGATACAGAATGGAGGCTAGTGGAAAAATAAATGGCCAAGTAATGGAACTTCAAGAAAATCTAGAAAATTGCTTCCTCTTCCCTGACTCTTACATCATCTGTAAAGTTTTCCACAAAAATTAGTTTATCCCATGGTGTTTGCCATGAATATGTTGTATTGGCCTACAAATCACTCTTCCCTCACACCAATTTACAGCTTTCCTTTGTATTTAACAGAGATTCTCCACCATGAATTGCTATATAAATAGACAAATAAACTTATATAACTTTGTAAAATGACTTCGAACTTTAAGTATAATTTAAAAGGCAAAAAGGAAAAGAGATTTAATGACTTGAAATGGGGAGAAAGAGAGAAGACTTGTCACCTCTTCTGTCATTTCAAAACCCAAGGCCCTGCAAATAAAATATTACATATGAGTATTGTTGCATCACCCTCTACAATGAGATAGGATGCATATTAGTTCAAAAGAATGGGGCCTACTGAATAGAATAAGGAATTATTACCTCATGGCAACATTCAGCTCTTTGGCATCAATAGTCCCTGTAAACAAGATTCGTAGGTTATCCCACAGTGGAAGAGAGACAAATGAAGAAAAACAAATTAACAATAATTTAAACAAAAGTCCATACCAGAACCATCTGTATCAAAGAGTTCAAATGCTTCTTTTATCTCTTGCCTCTTTTGTTGACTTAAACCATGATGACGTCCTCTTGGGGTTTCTCTTCTAGACCCTAACCTAGGCTGAAAACTTGCCTACATAACAAACAATCATAAATTTACATTTACTCAAATAAGACAAGGTAAAGAGCATCTGTGGATGTTCTAATAACAAAGCTTCAGAAGCATTATATGAATCAAATATTTTAATCTAAGTACAATTGTTACCTAGAAGTTGGCATGGGAGCCAATCTTCCCAGTGTTCTAAAGTGCATGACACTTCAAACTCCAAAACCACCCACCCTCCATATGATATGAATATTCAAAAAAATATATTTTATCAATATTTCTAAATATGCTGAATATGAGTCTAAGTTAATGGTACTTCTTATCAATAAATCTGCATTTCACACCAGATCACACTAACAAAAGGAAGAAAAATAGATGACCCTTCAATAGGAATGTCTGAAACAATAAGTTAATGTTGTTTAGCATCTAAAATTGTTAACAATTATAGAACTATATTAAGTTGTCTTTTATTGGAACCTTCCAAAAAATTGTGTCAAGTGGCGACACTTATAGCGTGCAACTGATGTAATTAGGGCACTCCAATTTTAAGATGCCAAGGAGTGTCTTGATATGCCGCATTATGTCTGAGTGCCCAAAAGTGTTGCCACTTCAAAAATCTTGAAATATGTCTTTGGGCACTTTAGAAAACTTAAGAACTGAAGTTTTTAGATAACAGAATAACTATGGTATGTTGTACCGCCCCGAATTGCCCAATACCAAGCCATACCGGGGACAGACCGGCACAATTCCGCCTCTTGGTTCAAGAAACCGGTGGAGGGGGAGGGAGAAGGAAAGAGAGGAAGAGAAAGGGAGGGAGCGGGAGAGATATATAGGCGAAGGGAGGCAGAGGGAGCCCTGCGGCTCCCTTTTTTCGAATAAAACAGCAGCCGCAGGCCCCTTTTTTATTTTTCAAAGCGTTAAGTGAAGTCGGCAACAAACTACCCCAGCCGGCTTCGCTTAACACTTTGAAAAATAAAAAAGAGGCACTTTTAATTGTTTCTATTAGATGCTTTACTTGTAATGCAGCACTAAATGCAGCCAACAGGTACTATAACCCGATGAACTATGCTAAGCTTTGAAAGAGCTAGTGGATTCACGGGCGAAGACTACACAAGAGCTAGGTGGATTCACGGATTTAGAGGTTTTTGCCATATTTTTTTTTCATTGAAGACAATATCAAATTTTGGCAATGTTCTATCTTTGTAACTAAACAATTCCAGCATGTTTCCTTATTATTGGGTCATATTTCTACTATGATTGCATTGTAAATTTAATGCCTAAGTTTGAGGTCATGTCCTACATATGCTTCTGATACACTGTATGAATGGTGGGATTTTGGCATAAAAGAGCGACCCACCACACTAGGCTCCTGCTACTGCGAGGTTTAGGGGAGGTCAGATGCATGCAACCTTACCTCAGCATGCGGAAAGAATGTTTTTATGTTTCAAACCCGTGTTTCGAGCTCGTGACACCCACGTCACAATTAAGCAACCTTACCATTGCGCCAAGGTTCATCCTCATTTTTTATATATTAATAAAAATTCTTGGAGAGAACTTCTTTCACAAAACAAAGGGTTATTCAATTCAATTTGACTTCAATATCTGTGTTGATCTTCGAAGTTTAATCCAGGCTCATTCTTCACAATGCATCCACTTTGATGTTCAATTGTACCATCACATGAAATCTCACAAGATTACAAGGAAAAAATGGGGAAAGAAGATACTAGACATTCTTCAAACGTCTTGCCCTCATGGTAAAAGGTAAAGAAAATTGATAAAAGGGGAAAATTATGGATTCTTCAACTACCCATTTATAGATAATTTAATAGATAAGCTTCCTCTCATGTGCATTACACATGAAGAAGATCTAGTTAATATAAGTTTCAAAATTACTACTCAAAGGGTATGCCGCAAACATGGATACTTCACAAGAACAAGTCTTCTCCAAAAAGATTTTTTAATTGACCTGAATCAATGAATAGAAAAATTGTTAATCAGTTTTTGATAAAGAGCACATTTAGATTGTTATTCATGCCCTATCCTATTCTGGCACAAAAATACCGAATGAATGACTGCAATAGACTTTTAACATGGTTGAAATAATCCATCAAATCGTTATTGGGGGCTACCATGGTAAATTCATGAGTTATGCTTCAGAAAAAAAAATGTCGGCAATTATTTTACAAAGCTCAGTAGATGACACATTAATTGGAAAAAAAAGTTGAACTATTCTGTGATGCATGTACTATTGTAAAAAAAAAGCAATCACTACTCAAACTTCCTTCACTGGGATAGGTCCACAAAACTCAATGATCGAAGAGACCATCCACCTTGCTGGATAACGCTAACCAATATTAAGAAATTTAACTGAACCTCCCCATGCATGGAAAGTTATAATATAGTGAAATCTAAACAAGCACCCAGCAAGCACTTGGTTTATCTATAACCCAAGCTTCTTCAACTGTTGCTGTAGATAACGCATTATAACAAGATATGTACGCCTCACTTGCATTATTTGTCATGAAGCATAGAATAGAAACATAGACAACACAAACATTTGCCATCAAAGGAATTTACTGAACTTGTAATTGTTAGACATAGGCAAAGAAATTATCTATTTGCAGCGAAAAAATATTGGCTTTATGATCTTTTGTCATAATAATTGACAGTTAGGAAGCATTTATTTTCACTATAATCATCTAAATTCTACAGGTTCAATTCGATTGGCTCGTCTGTTTAGTAGACAACGTGAATTTTCACCTTTGTTTCCATGGTTTATTAATGTTGATCCTGCTTCTCTGTATTTGTTTGCTAAAATTTGTTAGAAATGTCAATATCAAGTGCATAAATTGCAGCAAATGAAAAGATCTGCACCCATAAATAGGAAGTTTAATCAATTTGTTCCAATCGGTACGAAGATCATGCAAATCTTCTTAGACCCAGAACCCAATTAGCACGTTAATCAGCACTACCCGAAGAATTAGCACTAATGGTATTTATAAACCCTAGCCCGGACAGATCATGAAAATTTGTAGAGCATAGTTAATGGATAGAAAGAAAAAGAATTGGCTAAACAAAATCACACCTTTTGAACAAAGTCAAATTTCTATTCAACTAACGCAAACCCTAATCCAAAAATTATACACTTCCATCTAGTAGATAATACTATAGATTTGGAGATCGGTCCAGTTCCCAATAACAATTGCCGTATAAAAAGAAAGGAAAAATAAAACATGAAGAAAAGGCGAGGTTTAAAAGAAAGAACGAATCAAAGAAATCAAGGCAAGGAGAAACGAAAGGAAACAACAATTGAATTGGTGGAGAAATTATCGGAAGATACCATTGAATTGGGCTGGATTTGTGGAGGCTTCCTCTAGGGAATCGTCGTCGATTGGGGTTCGCGCGCACGCCCCGAGAGTCGGTGCTTCTTCTCAGGCTTTATCGAAATTGGGCAGTTTTGAAAGCTGCCGGCTTTTTCCTCTCCGACTTGCCAACCAATGCGGGAAAGAAAAGCGGGTCGGGTCAGGAAAGCTTGTGCCCGTATTCACACCGTGTACCCGGTCAACCCGTGGACATTGACTACACTGGATTGGACCGGAACTTACTAATCACCGAAGCCAAGACACCCCAATTTCAGAGCACCATCGGTCCATCGCACAGCGCACAAGGACGCACGGCCAAAAAAGATGATTTTTTTGAGCACTGAGGATGTTAGATAAGCTCTAAAAAAAAAAAAAAATCTCCCATCTCCTCCTCCTCCTCCTCCTCTTCTTCTTCTTCTTCTTTTTTTATAACTAAAAACAAAAAAATCAAAAATTTTGCTTCGAATTACGGATCTCAACATCCTAAACAACCCTTGTAACATATTTGAAGGCCCCTGGTTATGTTATAGAAGTATGGTACGGGTAATATAAGTTAGGGATGTGAATGATAATGTGTAAGAGAGAGAGAGAGAGAGAGAGAGAGAGAGAGAGAGAGAGAGAATAATGATCAATATTTGACTTTTTAATTGTTCATTTTTAGATATGGTTATGAAATGTTGTTATACTGCAACTTTCTAAACTCTGTTTGTTCATTTTTGGTACTCTGCATTGCCTAAATCTTATATGTACCCATCCTCAAGCTTAAGCTAATAGGATATGCAAAATTTTTAATAATTGAGTTAAAGAGTGTGTAGATAGATTCAAACTCAAGACCTCTGCTCTAATACCATGTTAAAATCTATACTTGTCCCAAAAACTTAAGTTTATAGATGAGGTTGATTTATTTACATATTTTATATTTTCTTACACTGTTCCTCACTTGTGGGCCAGCCGGATTTTTTTTTAATGGGTGAGCCCAATATGTGAAATTTTTAATAACCCCACTTATCCCAAAAGCTTAAACTGATAGAATATGTGCAATCTATTCTAATACCATGTTAAAATCACTACTTATCCCAAAAACTTAAACTTATAGAATAAGGTAGATATATTTATATATTTTATATTTTATTACACTCCAACCACATTGTATGCTAGTTGCCGGAGGTTCTTTCTTTTTAGCAAAGTTGGGTCTGTAGCATTACTTGATAGCTAAAAATGATTGTTAGTTTCATAAATCTATTTGCAAGAAAGACTGGGGAAGTAACTGACTTGATTGTCATAATAAAAAGATATCAACAAGCATAAAAGGAGTAATTGCGCTATTGAACATTGGATCATGGTCTTAATAACTCCATTGTGGTTCTTCAAGTGGGGGGAAATCCTATTGTGGTTATGTAGCACCCTTATTTAAAAACCATAAAAGCCTCTACAGTCTGATGCTATTTTGGCTAAATTATCTTTTCAATGTTTTGTTGATTCATGATAGATATTTTGAATTTTTGATAATTTTTACTTTCAATAGGTATATTTTAATATATGCTTTAGAAATGTTACAAGGGACGAAGAACAATTAGTGGTAATGACCATCATTAACCAATATTGCCTCTTGCTTTTTGAGAAAAATATTGCCTCTTTTTCATTCTAGTATAGGCACAAATCATTGAGGAACAAACAAGCATATCCTCGCTGAAGAGCACAGCAAGGTCTCGGAGGCATCTCATGACATGTTCATCGTTGGATTACCTAAAGAATGCAAGACAATCCACTGCACTATTGAATCCCTCATCACGTCTCATTGGTGTGTCGTCCATCTGCTTCGAGATGTTTAACACAATTAACTGGAAATTTGTCTGCCTAGGTTGATGTTATCTGCTCTCTAAGTTCATGTTCTTTAGTAATCTCTAATCTATGCACCAACAAAATAAAAATAAACGATATCAATTGTACTAGCATGATAATGCATATGATAAGATACATAAATTGAAAATCCACTTTATGAATTACGATCTGTACATTCTCAAGGGACAGATTTAAATTTACTAGATTTTGATAATTAAATCATGATATAAGGTGTCAGGACTGAACTATCTCTTTTGACACCTATTCGATGATTAGGTTAGAAATAATCAAAATATATAGACTTTAATTTCTAGGTATTTTTATACTATAGATCATGTTTAATGGTTTTGATCTCAACTTTAGATAATCTATTATGATTTTGAACTATTAGCTCTTTTTTATGGAGTTAATGTAAAGCATGCGATCCAGTTCTTCTTTCCACCAAAATATATAGGAGATATGTTAATTATGTATACTTTACAAATGGAATCTTTTAATGACAGTGCTGACCATGGTATGGCTTCTGATATCCTTGTCTAGTGCATTTTGAAAGTGAAAGTAGGCGGTTAACTGGGTCACCTTCTATGCTGCTCGGCACTCCGAAGAGATCCTCTAGACTAGGGAGTCAGATATTCCTTCACCATTAAGCAGTCTAGTTTCTCTTGACAGCGCTTGCTACGCTCACACGAGATTAGTGTGAGTTGCCGATATACCAACAACAAAAAAAGTAGTTTGAGAAAATTTAACTTTTTAAAATACTAATAAGGGCATTCTCGAGGAGGAGCATTTTGGGAACAGAGAGGAAGAGTTCTTGGGAATCGGAAGTTCTAAGTTGTGTACATTGCCATACTAATATAGGTTTTAGGATTTTAAGATTAGGATTTAGTCAAGACATTTAGATGGATACCATCAATATTTGTCTAAAACCATGTGAAAGGCAGACCCAACATTGCATCTTCTTCATTCTGGTATAGGCACAAATCGTTGAGGAACCAACAAACGCGTACTCAGTGAAGGGCCCCAAAGGCCTCTCATGCTCATGGCCCCTGAGGCTTATAGTCGGATGACCTTTTTTGCAAGCTCATCCACCAACCTTATTGAGGTCCCATTATGTGCATTTTGATTTCCTACCTACTATGGTTAATTAAAGACTCGTTTGGTTTGCAAGAAGGAAAGGAGGAAAATATGGTTAAGAGAAAAATAGAGAAAAGACTCCTATAAAAATATGATTCCTACATTTCACTGGAAAAAAAAAATTCATATGGGACATGAAACAATCCAATTCCCAATAGCTAAAAATTGAAATAATTTATTTTTTCAAAATGTACTCTTAAAAGCGCTTTTAAGTAAAATGAGGCAAAAATTTTTTTTATTAAGAGCATAATAAATATTTTACATAACTTTTTTAGAAAAATACATGCTCAACTAAATATAACCTACTTTGTAATGAGCAATTTTTTCTTGGTCAATATAAAATGCAAACACCATTTTTTTAGGCATCATGTACCCAGATATATCAGCTTCCTAAGAAAAATATTCTAATAAAAGAAATATCTTTCAGTGAATCAAATAAGTCCTAAATTACTAGAATTTTAGACAATGAAATGTAGCCTCCACGATGCAATAACTATCCATTCCAAAAAGAAAAAGGGGGAAAAAACTTCAGGCAAAGTCCATTGAACTTGCATACGAACTTAGATCTTTCAGCATCAAATGATAAGACTGTACCACCTCAACAAGCTGGTTCCTTGATCTTGTGGCAGTCTGTCGTGACAAACGAATCACTGACACCTTGATATACAAATTGGCATAACCTTTTAGAAACAATCCAAGAACTTAGAAAGTTACATCAAGCAAACTGATTACTAATAACAAATAGTAACAATACTAAATGATTTGCCAGCAGTTATTTTGGTATTTTCCTGCAAATACTCAAGCAAACCAGGGGGCATAGCAGAAGCGCAGGTGGTAACAATTGAGATCTAGATGCCCTCCCCACTCGCTGATCTAGAAGGGGTTCTGTTGCTGCTGATATTTGACAAAATAGACTGCATGGAAAGTGAAACTGAGTAGATTGCACTGCATTTGGCATAAAATGAATTAATGATTTTGAGACCATCTTTTCCTTTGCCTCCATATTAGCAAATATGAAAATGTTAAAAAAGAAAAAAAAAAGAAACTTCAATGATTTTTCCAACATCAAATGTGGAAAAAGTCGACCTCTTTTTATAATTTTTTTTTCCTTTTATGCATCATACACCCCCTATGAGTCACATTTTTTGAGTAAATACAAGCTACAAAGCTGAAGCTATGGTACAAGACCAGCCCATTGAACTCGGATGAACACCCCGTGGTTCTTTACCAGATAATTAACAACTTGGCATGTGGTTACACAAAAATGACTTCAAATTTAGCACAGGGATGGCTCTCGACGTGTTTCCTAAGATCAGCATCACTGTCAAAATTAAAGCTGTATAATGCTTGTCTTTGTGCGAGACCAACTGGGTATATCTTATATATTTTAAGGTTATCATCTCCTCTAATGACTTCTGGTCTTTCATTCTTCCAAATAGGCGAATGGTTTAGTGACTTGAACTTGGTGAGGACTGCTGATTCCAATGCTTTTAAGGTCAAACTTCCAGACCTACAATAATCATCAAAATGAAGACACAAAGTAATTGAAGAAATTGCTACAAGGTTGCAAAAATGACATCAGACTGACAGTGGTAAACACTGTAGGCATGATTCTCTGAGTAAAGCCAGTGAAGCTAATAAAGATGGAAACTATGATTAATAAATGTAAGAGGCTATGAGTTCAAGGACGATAAAAGTACCTGAGGTAAAGTGATTCCATCTCGAATCGTCCTCTCTCTCTCACATACACATGGTACACAGTTCCTTTACTGCTGATGCATTTACAAGGGCGTGTCTGAAACTTGGTGGTCATTTCTTCTTTTTCTCGGATCTTTGTTGCAAGATGAATGCAAAGACGGCAAGATGAATGAACTGCTGCCATATCCATGAGTGCCTTGAAAGAATCAGATGGACCATCATACTTCCAACTGAAGAACAAGTAAAAATCAGTTAGGTACCTATTTTAAGTTACAGAGAAAGTAAATTTAAGTACAAGAGACCTCAAAATTTCTCTACAAGTTAAATATTTCCAAGTATACATGTTATTCATGTAAAGTTCACGTATTCAGGCTGGTAAAAATAACTTGCAAGTAGAGGGAAGATATGAAAGAAAGAAAGAAGATAGTAGATCATGCCTATTCCCCAGCAAAAGTGCAACACCCACATGCTAGAAATTCAAGTAAAGACCATGCTTCAACTTTGAAATATCTAATTACAATAAACATGACAATGATTTCTGAATGGTGCCTCACTTGCTCGGGTGGATTTCAAAATACCATGAAGTCGTACAAACAGCCTTAAGTGAACGTCTGCAATAGAAAATGCAAATCGAAATTCTAACAGCATACACTATTATTACATGAAGTGGTAGCCTGATATTTTGGTTTAGCAACCAACAATATTAGAGAAAAGTTGGGTTTGGCAATCTACTCCAAAATGACAAAACAATAAACGTTACTAGTTAAGATAAACATAGCACAGGCATGTTATCAAGGGTCAAAATGACAATTGAAAACAATTTGCGCTAAAGATTTTGGAGATTATTTTTGAGATCCCTCCATGGCACATTAGTAAACCAACTCAACATATATCATTGTTCCTTTTTACATATTTTAGATGAATTACTCATAAACTACTTAATAATCCAATGTACATATTCAAAAAAAAAAAAAATCAATATATTATGACATTTTACTCAAGGTATTTCACATGTTGTATTGCTGATCATCTAATACTTTCACCAAAATTTCCATCTCTTTCCTATTTCCCTTAATTTTACCTCGGCATTGTTTTAATACTAGAAGAAATATATACTAGTACATTTCAAATAGAGCCAAAAATTATGAGCAATGAGATACTAGATCTTGCAAATAATCACTCCAAGAACACTCTAGTTTCAATTCCAAATAATACAACCACTAATTGACAAGAAGACAAAAGAAGACAAAGGAAAATGTAAAATTACTTTACTATTGGTAACTTTATCCATGTAAGAAGATATCCACTAATATGTCAAAAAATATATAGACTAAAATGGTATAGCAACAATTTGCAAGTTATAAGAAATATTACCTTACTGACTTATTGTAAGCATCAGGGTGTGATGCAAGGTATTTGATGGTCTTAGCAACTGAGGCAACATCATCAAGTTTTTTGATATGCAAAACTGAACCAGAAGAAGGTGCAAAATCTTGGATATTAGGAGCACCAACTACAACAGGGACAGCTCCTGCAAAAAATATTAATATTGGAAAAAAAAACTGAGTAAAACCAGCATTTGATTTACAAGAAGAAGCCATGCTAATGTTTTAAGTTTGAACTAAATGAAAATAAAATTTGTATATCAGAAGAATAAGGCATCTACTAAAAAAAATTGTAAATCAGAAGAATAAGGCATACACTGAAAAGACATTGTTTTCTTGATATTAGTATCAAGCAACCGAAATTTTTAAAACTTGAAAGTGTTTCTTTTACAAATTACAAATGACTGCAGGTGGGAAAAAATAAACTTGCTGGGTACTAGAAAATTTCCTTCAGTTATTAGGGTCCAATCCATATTACTTGAGTTCAGGCTTATGATTACACCTGCAGTCGGTTTCTTTCATTAAGGAATTTTAGTAGGATCAGAAAATAAGTTTAAACAAACATGTTTATTTTTAGATCAAACTATAGCCTAAGCTTCAGGGAGCTGTAAGCCAAGAGATTGTGTTCATCTTCTTATACATGTTTCTATAATGGGCCAGGAAATGATAAACTTACCGGAAATGTTTGCCTCTACAAAGTAGTCTTACACAGGATTTTGATGCATGCTACCTTTTCCTATTTGTTTAGTTGTTTTTGATAGCCAAGTTTGATTAAAACCAAAGTTCGTCATCTTAGTACCAAACCCCGTACCAGTGCCATATTAGCACAATATCGGTAAAGTATGGAATTTTTTTTGATATACCGAGTGTCAGTACACCACACGTATTTGATACCGGTAACGAATTGGTACGCTATGATACGCCTCATACCACTCGGTTCGGACCGGTACAACGTACCTTGGTTAAAATACTACAAAGCAAAATCTATACATATAATTGAAATTAGTTTTTCCCAACAACCCAGTCATATTGGTAGAGTGGCACAAGTCTTTGCTCAAAAACCAGTCGAATGCTTCATTTGTGTTTGAGAGCATGGGTGCCATGCCTCTCTTTATTCCTTTTACCATAGTCATCTTTCAACCAAAGAGAAAAGAAATTTACACTTGTTCTTTCTCTTGTTTATCATGCAGTAGGAAATGGTTTTTTCAGCTATTAAGGATCCAAGGAAGTCCAACGTAAATTGTTCAAGGTCAATCTCTCTTTTCCTGGAAGTTATCCCTTTTAACAAGAGGTTAATAAAATCTAAGAAAATGAAACAAAAAAAATAAATAAAGGAAGTAGGAAAAACATGAAAAAACATATTAATGATACATAATAAAACTGAACAGGGAAGGGGCAAAGGGGGAAATAGTGTTCAGCTAACACAGTTCCCAACACACTGAAGAAAAAAATGAAGTGCTTTTCACAAAATCAAGGACGACAACTTGACAAAATGGAAAGGGAAAAAAAAACTAGTACTTGTTAAGAAGGAGCTGTAATAGTTCAAAACTCAGAAGTGTAAATTTCCAGAAGTCACAAAGATATACATTGGTAATGCAAGGTAATGAGCATACCTGCAACAAGGGATTGAAAGAATTTTTCTGTAACATAATCCTCTTCATTTGAATTCTCAAAAGCCAAGCTGAACTTGTAGTGCTTCAAAGTTTTTATTTTATCCACTATTGCACACACACCAAATAAAAGTCCTTGTTAGAAAGAGATTTAACTGTTTAGATAATATAAAAAATCAATTAAAAAAATATGAAGTGCTTGCAAATGGATGATTCTTGTATAATATATAAATGTATGCATGCTTGAGTTTCATGATAATTAACCATCGGTACATTAAATTTCTTCCCTCCATCTCGATTTTTTTTCTGCTTGATGGGTGAAGCGATGATTAGTTAGCTATTTTTTTAAAAAAAAAACAAAAAGATCATGACAGAGCATTTATCTACTGAAGATGGGTAAAATGGTCCAGGTACCAAGTTACTGATATTCCTAAAAGGATTCCACTGTTCCAAACCTCTCTTTTGATAAGGAATATGGCATTTCATTAGCACTACACAGCATCGCTTGATGTTTTAACTTATTTCCAGAAAGTCATGTCCCTATCTCATGAAGATCTGAGAGGCTGCCCACTGTGCATTCCATCCCAATGAATGATCATTTTTTTTTCTTTTTCAATTCACTTACTGCCTCAACAAATTATTTCCATAAAAAGAACCTCTGACTCATTCGAGGTGGAGTTACAACATATCCAGAAAATATAAAATCACTGATTGGACATCTTTGGCTATTAGCATCACCTAAAGGCTTTTTATGAAGATATTAATCACCGAAAAAGAAATCCTGTGTTTGACAATGTTTGACCATGACAATCCTACAAGTGATGTATTCCAATATTCCTTCATTCCAAATATGGAATAGAATGGCATGAACCATAAACCAATGTTAAGATTTCTAGAAGACATACAGAAAACACAAGCAAGAGAAGAACAAAGGCAAATATTACAATTGCCAGATGTAATGACCCACTAAATTGCTAGAATGAAGCAAACCCCTTTAAGCCCCCATGGAAGTGACATAAATTTGAACGATGTACTTGTTACAGACCAGAAAAATTTTTACTAGAGGTAATCACTTCCAGATGTACAAGTGTCTTAACAAATATGTTCCAGGAGGGTAGCGAACATCTGAGAACCCTCAGCTTCCTGTCTAATGCTGATCAAAAACTACATCAAAGTAATTATTTATTGTTTTCACCCTTTCAGAATTCAGATACTTCAGTTCGATAGTGCCAGGATTCTGTAACTGCAAGCAACCCCCCCCCCCCCCCCAAACAAAAAGGGAAAAAAAGGGAAAAGAATACATGCCAAAAACTTGCATATTATAATATTAATTTTTGACACAGATACACAAGAAGCACTGCAAGAGTGAAAAAGCATACAGCACACACCTTCTCCATCCCGATTTCGATGACAACTACCATATGAATCTATCTTGATATCCAGTTTTTCAAGCCTTTCAAGGGCCTGTAGACGGAAATTCCTTGCCCCACAATTTGAAATAAAGGCAGCTGCAAGGGCATCTTCAGTCTTCAGGTGCATGGGCGCCATGATGTCATATTCCGCCCATGAGAAATAACCAACAGGTACATCTGATGAAAGACTAGTAGTCATTATAATGTTGTACCCTCTCCTATCAAACAAGATAGAAAATCAGTTTCTGATCAAACATTCCAAATCTAAAAGCAATTCAAAGATGACTACAGACCCACTTTCAATCATCTCTGAAAACAAAAATTAAGTTTACATTCAATAGAGACAAAAGCACATATGCAACTGCAAACATTTAAACCAAAAAAAGGGAAAAACATCTGCAGTCTCTAGCAAATCAAGTGCATTTGAACATATTTTTATAGGACCTCAGTGTTGGTTAAAAAACTTGAGAAACTATCAGGAGAGCAGAATGTAGTTCTGATCAAGAAGATGGTTTGAACAATCTCCTGACTAAAAGATCAGGTCTAGGAGACAACCCTCATTATTCATATCTTTATAAGGAAAACTAAGACTAGGATGTGACAATTTGAACAGCCTCTAACAACGACATAATATGGTGTAGGTATAAAGATGAAAGCTCTCTGTACCATGAAAATCAGCAAACGACCACCAACCAAAATGAGGTGCTTGACATTTTATTCCGTTAAATATTTCAGATCTCTCTCTCTTCTCAATTTGCATGCCATGATTTTAGGTATATATACTTTAAGGAACGAAAGATGAAGGTTTTACGCCAGACCGACATTTGGAATAATGGAAAGCATAAATCTGTCGGGCTTCTTGCTTTGATGGCTCCGACAGAAAGTATACAAATTAAATGATGATAGCTTCCCAGATAAATAAAACCTCAAACATGGATGATTGATCAGATGTTAGAGATCATCAAAATGAGCAGGTAGGCACATATTGATTGAAACATTCTCAACCTTCTGTATAGTTATCCCAAGCACCCAACCATCAGAAGCAAATCAATAATGGAAGATCTGTGGCATTCCTGCAGCAATTGTAGTAAGTCTCATAACGAAAGGACCAGCAACACAAGCAATGTTGAGATGGCAAGCACCAAGTTTATATGGCTAAGATAAATGAACACAAACTTTATAAAGCAGAATTTAAACTTAATATGACCTTATTGCGAAGAATGGTGAATAAATGAGTCTATCTATATATTTTTTCACCTAGAGCACAAAAGGATATTTGACTCCGATAAGTGCTTACCCACCGTCTTGCCACATTGATATTGTTTTCTCCATAGTAATGTGATGATTCCATTGAGCGGAGGACACTTGCTGTCGCTGGATGTCGAGGACGTTTAAATGTAGCATCAGGCTCTTTGTTTGCTCCAGATCCAAATTTACAGCCAACAGAGCATGAAGCCCAATCCTGAAAAAAAGAATTAACGAAATTTATTACAAGAAAAGTGAATGCAGACATGCAGAAAGTAATTTAGGAGTTTAATTTTTTTCTTTTTTTTTCTTTTTTGGTAAACTTGGATATTATGTCTAAGAATGACAAGGCTTTCATAAAAGCACAAAATGATCAAAGAGTTGTAGATGAGTTTTTATTACCAATTTACTGCTTACAATAAAAGGTGCATATGCTTAAAAAGTGGAAATAAAGTGTCAAAGCACAGTTTTCTATGTACTAGTCTCCCACTATAAAGGAAAATTTGATCATCATCAGTCAGCAAATAACATCTCAAACAAATAAAAGAAGTCTGTATTTGCATTTAGTGGTTCTGGCGAAATAAAGTGAACTATTATATACTACAAACCAGTAGCAGAAAAACTGTACTTAACAGCAAAAATCAGTACCAAAAATTCAACAAAAGGTAATTGTTTGCAGCCAAAGAACAGATTGATTATGTTCTTCCGTATCCAGCTCCCACTACATTGATAAGCAAAAATTTTTTTGACAAAAGCAGAAATCAATAGCTTCAAAATAACTTGTATAATGTCTATCAAGGTTCACCGTCTCGGTACTGAAGCCTAAACCCTATACCGGTGCCACACTAGCACAATGTCGGCACTTGGTATGCCATCCATACCGGAGACCGGTACCGAACCAATACGGTACGCCTTGTACCACTCGATTCGGGCTAGTACGGCGTACCATGATGTCTATAGTTTAAATATAGTAAAATGTCATTGTCACCTAAGTACTCAATCCGATCATTCTAGAAACTCGCAGACCTGGTCTATGGAGCTTAAAGAAATAAAACTGTAGTAATAAAATATAAAAATAAATTGCAACATTCACTAGATGCTAGTAAATGGATGATTGTCATAAATGAAAAAGCCACAAAAGTCTATCCACCTTTGGAAGACCAGTCATTAGAAGGTCAACAGTCAACAGTAAAGCAAAAGGCATACTGGGTTGAAATCTTGAAAATAATATTCATGAAAGAAGGAACAAAAGGATCAAAGCTTATTGATCAAATAAAAGAAATAAATCACGAAAAAAATTTATAATCATCAAAAGATTGGCCATACGGCTTGCATGAATGGCATGTCTATATTTTTTCTCTTTTAAGTTTTTATTTTTATAAGGACTGATTACAGCTAAGCTAGTGGTGTATGGTAAGCTTGACAAAACTAAGACTTTTAGGCTTATTTCTTAGTCGAAGAAACTTTGATAAGATTCAAGAGTTTCTATCAAAAAATGGAGCACCATCATTTAACCAATCTCAATCTTTTTCTTTCGATATTCATACTTTCAAGTCCATCTACTGGAGGTCAACTTGAAAGGAAATATAGTGAAAAAAGGCCAGATGACTCACTATGACCATATTTAATCTAGGTGTAATCTTAGTTGCAAAATGTAGTTAGGACAGGTAGTAAATGGCTAAAGGATTCATCTAGCTCTGCTCTCAAGTGCATAGTTGGATTCAAGGATTCAAAGGCACTTCTCCTCAAGCTTACATTGGCAGATTATGAAGTATGGAAATTCAAGAGAAAACTGGTTAGGCACTCTGACATTAGCAGAACAGAAATTCAAATAAACCAAGAAACATGTTTGATATTGTCGTGTCCAAGACCCTGGATCTTTCGCCAAGGCTAGCAGACGGAAAAAGGAAACATCAATTTTCAACTCCACTAATGTGCATCAATGCTCTCCCCCCTAGCTGGAGTTCTAGTTGCAAATGTTCTATTATTTCTAAGGAGAGTACTCTTTTGTTGGTATTGCACAAAAGAGAACTGGCACACTCATTTCATTTCCTTGATAGTAAGGTAGCTCAAGTGAAAACAAATAGCAACATATATGTTCTAATGCACTGAGAATAATAAAATTCTAAATATTTGATCCCTTACGCAAAACATAGAGACCTTTTTCTAGTTTGTAAATCCTATTACAAGAACATAATGGTAATATTAGGGAAGGATGACATTTATAAGAAAATACATCCTGCTTGGAAGAGATTTCCTTGTTGAATTGCAGGCTTTCACTTAAATAAGCATCTGCTTTCTTAAAACCCCTTAGTGGATAAGTTCTTAGATTGAAGATGCAAGTATGGTCTCTGACGTTTGTAGCAAGTTCAGTGGAAAGACACCAAATAAAGTTTCCAGCATTGTAGAGAGACTTATATATATATGCTATATTCAATTAAAAGTGACTACTGAAATCACATTCAAAACAAAAAAAGTCGGTTGACATGGAAGATAGGGAAAAATTCAGACAAAGCACATAGAATTGGTTCCAGAAATTCCCATAGGCTCCACATGTTTGTCCTTTGGTCACTAAAAAAATGACCTTCCATGCCTAAGTCTACATTATCTCAACACCTGAAGTCTGAAGATTTTCTAATACCTAATATACTTTGGATACAGAAAATTAAGTAGAGTATCCTAGTATTACTCGTGTCATTTCCCATACCCATACTCATTTCAGGTCAAAAGTAGGCATTAGGGGTCCAATTGATGGGTCCATGTAACACAACTTAGTTGTGCTTGAGTATCAAAATGCATCCTGTGTCATTTACATGAAAAGTTCACATCATTGATCATGATTCGCATATTTTGATTTAAAGTATTACAAAATATCAACTAGTTTAGTAATTTCCAATCCATGAAACATATCAGATGAAGTATTATTTACAAAGGAACCAGCATGATGCATCAGCATGTATCATGTAATGCCTATATAAACAGGCAAAAATTGTTGCTGGTCAATATCACAACAGCATATATAAGACTTTGCAAATCAGTACCCTTGCAAATGAAACTATCTCTGTGGAAAATAATAAGAATCATGTTGTTAGAAACAAGACAAAGAATGAGAAATTGCTTTCATTCACAAGATCACTCAGCAGATTTGTCGACCTAAAAATATAAAATTAGTTATCATTAAATGAAAAATCAACATGTACACGTAACATGTTAGTAAGCCAACAAATAAACGGAGACCTTCTTTTGTAACTGCAAACTCGCATACACCCATAACCATTTTATGTTGATCCCAAACATAGCCTCGTTCCCAAAAGTCCAATCGTCATATTGTCCGATCATGGCACCATAGAAATTCTTGATTGAAAAGGCTTCAAAAATCTTATTAGCATGGTGCACCAAACGGAACTATAATCATCAATAACTACGAGATTCTCAAAAAGCTATGCTGTCTCAGAACATATCAATAACCAAACCATATACTTTGAATCAAACATAAAGGAGAAAGATTTGAAGCGAAAGGAGCGACCTTTTTCTCGGCGCCGGCGACCACGATGGGGTCGGTTCGGAAATCCCGAGAGTAAGCGACGGCGTCCTCCTGCTCCAGCCAATCCTCGCATCGACGGCCGTCGTCATCCCCGCCGTCGTCGACGGGCTCGGAGTCGGAGGGGAAGTGGAAGGAAGAGGTCCAGTGGCGGACCACGGCGGCGTTCTTGGCCATGTCGAGGCGGCCGAGGAAGGCGAGCTCGGCGACCACGACGAGGCCCACGAACAGGGGCAGGAGGCCCGTCCATCTCCTCCGCTGCTGCTGGGCCCAAGATGGCTCTCGCATCGATGATCTCGCTCCCTCGTTCGTTTCGCCACGGAGAGAGAGAGAGGGGAAGAAGACCCACCTCTCACCGCCCACGTTCTGTTAGGTCTCGTGGGGCTTGACAGCTTGCGGGTTTGGTAACTCGGAGATCCGATAAAATCCGACCCGACTTTTAGAGTGGGTTTTGGATCTAAGCTTATAGAGTTGGGTCTGGATATATCATATATAGCCTGATGGGTTGGGAAAATATCTGACAGCATTTTGCAATTTTTTTTCCTCTGGTACAAGAGAGGGCTAAGTTACTAAAACCCGTTATTAGTTGCACCACAAAAATCAGCCAGCAAAATATTAGCAAACTACTGTAGTATTTCACAATTTGCATGCGAGGAGAGGAAGATATGGTGATAAATTACATGTAATAACAGAAATTTTAGATATGGGTATGTATATTTTATTTTAGAGTTTTTTTACATGAATATCCTCCTAAATATCAGATTTTGCATGGATATCCTTCCAAAATTGATATTTACATGTATACCCTCGTAAAACACTTGTTTTGCTATTCTACCCTTTTTTATTTTTGTTTTTGCATATGTATTTATGCTATTTAACGATGTTAAAAAATTAACGGTTTCAAATTAACATGACTAAAATACCCTTAATAGGTAGACATGCAAATAGATCGCGATTCCGATAGCAAAAGAAGAAAACAAGAACAATAGCGTAATTATAAAATTTTATTTTATTTTTAAATTAATATAAATATGATTTTTTTAATACCGTTAGAACAACCGTTATATTACGGGCATTTGTACAATAATAGAGTTTTACGAGGGTATACATGCAAATATCAATTTTGGAAAGATATTCATACAAAATCCGATATTTAGAAGGGTATCCATGCAAAAAAAACTCTTCATTTTATTTTGCAAACACAACCAAAAATTTATGCAGACAGTTATTGGTTCTTGGTAAAGCTCATTATCACAAAATCTTGGTTCAGAGAGTACGACCCTAGCCATGTTAGGCAATGGATCGAGATTCGATTCAATAGGGTGTTGGCCCTTAGTTCGACCCCTTTATATTAAGGCCCCAGTTCTTCAAGAAATGTCATAGTTTGCTCGAAGGCCAGAACTCTAGTCTAGATGGATAAGATAATGAATGAGAAATAAGAAATAAAAAAAAAAAGAGAAAAGTACAAACAATCAAGTTATTGAGTTAACATATCTAAATTGTTTTACGTTGAAAAAGATATTGGAAAAACAAAATTAACAATTGTAGCCTTGGAGCTACATGATGGTGATAGCATTTTGCGATAGAGTTCGATACATGCCGAGGATAGGAAAGAATTACCAAGGAAATATGTACCTAAAGGCTCGTATGTACAAAATCTTGAACAAAAATGCACTTGTTATGATGGGATCTTGGATAGAAACAAGTAATATTTTAGTAGGTAAATTAATATCTTAAGCAGTGAATAAATTGCCGGATACCTCGGAGGATAAATTATTAGTTGTCCACTAAAGAGAGTTTACCAGCAGCTTATGCATTTATTGGGAAGTAACATTCATCATGTTCTCCTGATGCCTGTCAATACGGGAGATAAATAGCACAGAGGCTGGGGAACAAGATCATAAGTGTTGATGATGACATGATTCTTCATTATGTCTTTCAGGGATACTGCTATTTCATTATGTTTTCATGGTTTTTTGATTGCGAGTAGCCCAGGAGGAGGCCACTGATCCCAGAGTCCCAATATTTTAGATGCCAAAATTCGTATAAAACGGCAATCTTTGTTAGCTAGACCTCAAAGTTCTAAAATTTTTCAGAACTGTGACCTCCAAAATCACCAACTTTCCTCTCTTCCTTGTGTCCACGATTCGAACTGGTATAACTAATTTTAATTGCATTCAAGCTTAATAATTCAACTGCGCATGTAATCCAGAACTTGTCTCTAAATTTCTTCTTATTCCTCCTGTCATTAGCTACCTCCTGAATCTAGCTGAAATTGAATTCAAGCATCCAGTTAATCTGAACTCAATTGTAACTATAAACTTCTCAACGTAAAGCCAGACCTTCCAGCATTTCCCCTCCAAAATATACCTTGAGTCATGAATAAAGTTAACATGCCAGAAGAAGAACAAAGTCCAGTGCTCCTAATTATTATAGCACAGGAGATTATTCAGAGACAAAGAACAAGATTTTGGAGCACCCCAGAAGTTCTGCAGTCCCATCATAGCTGAATTCCTGGAACATCTCATGACACAGCTGGACATTCTTAACATGCATTTGGCTTCTCTTAGTCATTATATCAAAGATACCATGATAAAGCATAAAATCTTCTTCCCGATCAGAGATATTGTAGTAAAGATAAACAGAAACAGAATGCACCGTGATTTTAAATTCAGCACAAATAAATGTAAGAAGCATAGACATCCAAGAATCAAATCATTCAAATGGTCTGAACTAAATTTTCATTTCAATTATAAAAGAACATCTAGTCGTCTACATATTTTGCAAATAACTATTCATGACAAGCATCAGCTGCAGGCTGTAATATAATACTGAGGAATATTTCACCAGCAAACAACATACAGTAAAGCTACAAACCATCATGATTCCATTGCTCAAGATCTCCGATCTTATCCACATATCCACACATCCTATGGACATCTAAAAAAGAAACAGAAAGGGTTGGGCGTACTGCCAGCATTAGCTATTATTCCTTAACAAACTATGTATATATTATTCGAGCCTACGTAGCAGCATCAACATTTTTTTCTGTTTTTCTTTTTTTTTCGAGAACTTAGAACGGTTGGATGACAGCAACGTAAAATCTACAGTTATAATTTCTGCAGAACTTATAACTATTCTTGGTGCCTGATTTGACATCTTCATCTCCTCAAAGAGACTATCTTTAGATTTTGATGCAGTGCTTAACCTGTTCAATTATCTGCACTGCTCGTGTATCATGGCTTCCGCTTCACATTAGCTGACACTTCAAATCCTGGTCTTTAATTGGAGGCTCAGGCTCCACAGGGAGAAAACTACTTGTTATCTCTGATGTTTTACTGCTACATTCTGCATTTCCTTCATTCAGACACACATGATTCTCACCAGAACTTGGTGTTGCATATGATTTCCGAGATGGAACGACCTGAAAAGTATCCAAGGAGCAGATACATGTGAGAACTTCCGCTAAGAGAAATCATTTTACATCGACTTTCATGATCTATGACAAGAAATAAAACTGACAAAATTGACCAATTACTTGATCATTAACCAGCCGATCTGCAACTGCTGTCCTTGGTCTTTTTTTCCTGTATGTTCTACTTGATTGCTTCATTTGTTCAAACTCATCATCAACAAAGTTCTGATCTGATACCTCTGTAGAAATTCACAAATTTTACCCTTTCTGAACATGTGTCAAGTAAAATAAAAATGAATTGGAGCATTGTTACCTCACCATTTTTTTTATTTTACATGGTAAGTAGATATTGCATTATCTAAGTTGGAAGCAACACTCATGTAGCAGATCATCTGGTTAAATTTGATAAATTATTGGAGGCATTTATCTTTTAGAGGTATGATGATGCAGACAATAGAATGGCAGGAGGACACAGATCTGGAGTTAATACAGTTGTTTAGAGCATCATCTAGGCATTTCAAACATCAAGTTAATAAGGTTGCAAATATAAGAATTTGATCGATGGTTCACCGTACTAGCCCGAATTGGGTGGTACAGAGCGTACCGTACCATACCAGTATTCGGTACGGGAGGCGTACTAGTACAATATCTGGTACGGATGGCATACCGACTCTCGGTACGCCAAAAGGATCCCGTACCATACCATACCAGCACCGTGCTAGTGTGGCACCAGAACAAAGTCCAGTACCGAAACGGTGAACCCTTGTTTGATCTATTGGGATGAGTTGATATCTATGGGATGAATTTCTTTTTTAAGTAAAATTTCATTATCCTTGTCCTTACAAATATCACTACAAAAAGTGCTTAAGACCATTCCTACATGTAGACATGACCCAAAACCTAATAGTCTAGCTGATTTTTTTTTAAAATTCCCATATTTATTCCAGCAGCTGATATTCAGGTGGAACTCTTATTGATCATCTAATACTGAGTAATGAGCATGGCAGATGATCAAACATGAATTTGGAACTTTGCTAGGAAATATGGATCCAAGAACAGTATGATCAAATTCTCTCTCAAAAAAAAGAAGACGAAGAAGAAGAGGAGGGGGAGCAAGAGGAGGAAGAAGAAGAAAAGGAGAAGGGGGAGGATTAAAATAGAATATGTAAAAAATGCAATTAAAGTAACCACTGTCTAAAATGATTATTTGAGATGAAACTAAAGTAACCACTGCCTAGAGGCTCATGTTCTCTTTAGCATCATATCAAGGCTCATATGGTTTGCCTTGAGGCTCACCAGTGAGACCATGTAAGAGAGGCATATGGATCATGTGAACAAGCTCAAGTAAAATGCACACATTAGCCTTATATTATGATCTAATGGGAGGCATACAAATCAAACTATGACATTTTGGTGATCTAATGGGACACATACAAATCAAACTATGACAATCTTCAAAACAATCATAAGGAAATAAATTTCTTATATTTAATTTTACATGATTTTATATCCGAGCATATTTGCAGTCAAAACTAGCTAATGACAGCATTTCAAATATCACTTTTGGTAGATTTCTAAGTAATTCTATTAGAGATTAAATTTCTTCGAGGCTTATACCTTAACCCTTGCAGCAATACCTGACCTTTTCTTTTTGAAGGAGGACATATGTAGAATGATGTTTTATTAGAAATTTAGAACTAATGACCGGAGGATATTCACTTTGTATTAAACTTGTTATCTTGAATATTTTAGCAGAAAATGGATAAATACATGGTAGAATGTCTCATATGATTCGATAAGGTAGATGAAGAAGACTCTGACAATGTGAAGCTTCTCTGTTCTACCACAGATATATGTGGCTGACTCATGGAAAATCAAATAAGACAACATTATGGTTGGCATTGACAATTTATGGGTAATAACAAAACAAGTTGGATAACTTGAAATATGTTAGAAGATGCTTAAGCATAGCAGCAGTTGAGGACAAGTGACCAAGAACTGATAAGAACGTTAATACCAATGCCAAGAATAGAGAAAGGGACGAGGTCCAAATGAAGAGAAATACTTGGAATTCAGTCATATGGGATGAAGAGATGGGGAAAATGACCAAAAGATCCATCGCTGAAAAATAAAGCAGATCAAGAAGATCAAAAGGCAAATCCAAGTTTTGCTGAAAGAAGCATAAGCAACTTGGGCAATAGCCCAAGTCTGAAAGGTGTTTCCCTAAGAGTTTGGCCTGGGGAATTATTCCATCTTTTCTTTGAAATGATTGGTGGTGCCTCTGCCATTCTTGGAAAAAGGTAAAGAGAACTAGATTGGAAAATAGTACATCTCATAAATCTCCCAACCTAATAATTTCTGCGATGAGAACCTCATTATGTGCTTCTTATACACAAATTATGAAAGGAACAAGATGATTGTTTTCTTGATAGAAAATTAAAAAAAATATGACCTGAAATCTATCCAAATTCCTTGGTTCTTTAAACTACTTGATAGCCTTTATGCTGCATCACACAAGCTTCTACATAAACCAAAATAATATTTCTCAGTGCTTGGTGTACTTAAAATCCATACATTCGTAAAAGTGAACATCCAAGACCATTGCACAAGGAGGCTTCAACTAGGTGCTGATGCAAAATTGTTCTGTCTACCTAATGCCATATTTCCTCATTTTGCATGCCCAACTTGTTGCCCTTGCACTTGAGCTACTATTTGTGGATATTCATCATTATTTGTCATGAGCAGGATAACTGCCCTATCAAAATCATTGCTTGCTTCAGACATTATCACCCGAGCCTTTTCTCATCAAATATGTGGTTGGATAAAAAGCATGAATCAACTTAAAAGACCCTAAATCGATAACAGATTATACAACCAGTTGTTGACCTGAAAGCAACCATTGAGAATTTGGTGCCAGATTCGCAGCTAAGGCAAATCTAAGCATGAGAAGAGCTTGCATGAAACTCATATGACAAGTTGGCAGATCTGAAGATCTACTTAATTGCTTACAGCATCAGAATAAAGGTTGCCAGGACAGCATGCCACCAGCACATGATACTTCTTTTTGAAGAGACCAGCATATAATACTCCAATTCACACTCACACATCAGAATAAACTTATATTGTATCTTCCCCTTCTCTGACATGGCCTACCTACTCTCTTCGAACAAAGGTTCGAACTATACCAAGATGAACTTGAAGAGCCACTGCATACTATTACTCATTCGTCTAATTTCAATGTTCTCCTACACCCCTCATCCTTGCTTCTCGTCCAAAGAAATTCAAATCCTCAGCCTCAATCTTTTTTTTTTTTCCTTTTAATTGCCGCAATCAACTCCTGTTCATTAGCTGATCCTATACTTGCTTTAATCCACATCCAGAATTTTCTTCCATTAAATCAAAACAAACACTTAAACAGACTATCTATATGCCTAGTTACTACACCAACCACTTATAACAAGACTGAAGAAATATCTGGTTGAACAGCAACCCAGAATTGGCTGCCATATCGTTGGGAGGCCCAAAACTTATACCAAGACTGAGGAAATATCAAAAAACCTCCTATCTTCAAAGAACCATATCCACAATAGCAGAAGTGAAAGAGGTGGGCAAAGTCAAACAGAGAGGTAAACAGGCAAGCAAAAGGAGAACCCATTATAAAGGGGAATATGAGGGCAGGAGGCGGCAAAGTCTTGCCTCAATTATGGTTGCCACCACCACCATCCTTACTTTAGAATACCCTCCACTACCAGGAAACAAACTCTGGTAGACCCTGCCCTCTGAGAACTAGTATGCAGCCTTACATGAAGAGCTGCAAATGTTCCCGGCAAGGAAAATACCTGCCCTCACCATAAGAAATGCTATCATCCTAGAAGCAGGAATAGTATAGTACACAGATATATGGGACCTGCAGGCTTTCATGACATCTAACCAAGCTTGAGAAAAAAGGCATACAATGTAGGAGAGGAGCAGCAATTTATAGAGAAGAAAAGTAGACAGAAATGGCAGGTAAGTATTTTCTCATGCTTGAACTCACTAGAGACTGAGCTTTGATGGGATATATGGCAAAGGAGAGTAGCAAATACAACAGGAATTAGATTTGCTACTTATGGTTATTAACGGTTATACTTGTAAGGAAAATTTACAAGAGATTGAAGGACAAATAACATTGTTTGGAAATACAATTGCTCTTGATTATGATGCTTTATTCTTTAAGAAAACAAACAAGCTTATGATTATATGCAGTTTCTCTCTTCTTTTATAATCAAAGGCACTTTTTGAGAATTTAATAGTTATTATTTTATTGGTGTCATTAAAGTTTGGTACATTCAGTAATGTTTGATATTGCACAACAAATACATTAAAAGATATTACAAAATAACAAAGATAAAATAAATCTGTCTAGAAAAGAATAGGAGAAAATTTTGAAGAAATTAAGGCTAAAATTGAACATCAAAGATATTTGTGTATGACTGTAGAAGGAAGAAAGAGATCAGCCACAGAAAAAAGTTAAAAGGGGCACCTGTAGTGCTTCCCACGGAATCTTGAAGACATATGTGAGGGCAGGATAGAAGCTGCTTTGTGTTTATTGCTTCTCTTCCATGGCTCTGAGTTGCTACTTCAATTTCTTGTGTGGCTAAGACCCTGTCATTCACCTGGTTTGATGTAAGACGCGTCCCTTTGCCAGTGGAAGGTGATCTGAAATGCCGAATCCATGGATTTGAAGACAAAGAGCGAGGTTCATTCTCAATGTCTTTGCATCTTTTAGCTCTCTCAAATTTTAGATTCTCCCAACAGCCTCCCTGCAGGACCTTATACTGCAAATTTATATGTTTAGATCAAGGAAAAAAAAAATTAGAGGTCTTAGGAATTGCTACCAGATAATAGAAACAGGAGGAAAAAGTACTCATCAATACCTGACCAGATGTCAAGCTACTGGCATTTGACCCAGATGAATTTCTGCGTATTTGTGTCCTTGACAAAGATCCAAGCAAATCCTTTGAATTGTACTTGCTGCTGTATAACTGACTAACAAATGACGCTTCTATAGAACTAAGATAAAGATTGTGCTTCTCATCTGTCCAACCAGTTGGCCAAGAATCTACCACCTGAGGCCCGTAACAAAAGAAAGCTTGTGAAGTGCATTATTAAAAATGATCGTAACAAGGTAGCTACTCTAAATAAACCTATTTTGAATATTCTTAGAAATTCTAGTAAAAATATATGTAACATTGACTGTCAAATAAAATCAAAAAAAAAAATAAATAAATTCTTCCTCACTGTATATGGAGACGATGACATGTACAATCTAAGGTAAATAGAAAAGGAAAACAAGTTTAGAAATCTATAAAGTCTTTATAATCTTCACTTCATATCATATTATGTTTTTGTTACTTAAAAAAGTTGCTCTGCAATCAAAACAAAGTTTCTTAGGAGTAACAAAAAAATCTAGCGGAGCAAAATGAATACAATGGTTTCATAAGATGGAGTGAATACAAGTAAGCAAATGAACTCCATATAATTCTGAAATCTATGTCAAATGGTAGACTTAGGCATTAAAGCTTATCCATCGCCATTTAAAGCATATGCTCTAAATTATTCTTCCAACCAAGCAAGTTTCTTTTCTTATTTATGTTATGGTGCGTGAAGAAAGAAGTGCTCATGAAAGTGATAATATAGAGTTTCATGATATCAGCAGACAATAGAAAGAGTAAATATTTAATGGACAAAAGCAAAAACTAATTTCAAAACAAGAAAAAGGAAAAAAAAGAAGAGAACAAAAAGTCCAATATGATAAATGGAAAATAAAAGCCTCCACAAAAAAAATATAAGCCAATATTAGCGAGTGATTTCTCTCCATGGAAAGTGCATTATCTGCAAATGGAAAAAGCAATACAGAACTTCGGCGACATAAAGGTGTATAACCTATCAAAATAGTGCGGTTCACCGAAGAAGTTCTCTAATCAACAAGGGCAAAGAGAAATTCCAAACAATAGCAATAACAATAGGAAGAAAAAGTCACGATGATAGATGGAATAAAATATGCTTCCAGAAAGAAATTAAATCTTTCCTCCCTTTTCACAGACAAAGGACGAGGAAAACTAACATCTAGTTTCGGTATAGGAGATGAGAAGTACAGCAGAGCCTCATGACCAGGAGAAAGACACCACAAGCAAAATATCTAAGTCAACAAACAAAATACTTAGTCCTAGAGAATAGGGGGGGAAAGTGGTGTGCCAGTATCGGTAATTGTTCGGCCCCATCTGTGGACCAGTTTAAGCAGCTGAATCTTACTATTCTAACTTTTAACTCTAGTTCAGCTGATATTGAGAATCTTTTTTTTTCTAATTTTTATTAAAAGAAAGCCCCAAGAAACTTCTATCCCATGTAGAATTAACCTGCTTGTATTTTTCTATCTATTATATTGAATACAGTCCTTTTCATTTTTCTTCTTCTTGCTACACTTTCTCCTGATCTTGCCTTTAGGAATGGACAAAAGAATTGCCCCTACAGATTGCAGACTTGATCTCACGCAACTTCCTGCAGATTTTCAAAGTTATCTCAGATAAACTTCCAAAACTTGAGATATGAAGAAAAAAAAAGTCAGGTCTGAAAGCGAATAGAATCTGATTGTGAGATTTACCTGCATCATGAGATCCAATTAGGATCATAAATATCTAATCTATGAGGAAACTATTCTCAAACAGCCTTAACAAGTTTCTCAGGGTCATGGAAGGGTACCAGTTAAAAATGATTCTTGTTGTTTTACAAGGCTTACCATGATGAAACCAAAAACAAGGCGCAATCTTCTAACTCATACTAATGAATTAAGCTCAATTTTATTCTAAAAATACTTCAATCCATAGCAAGACCCTAAAACCAACCCCCTCCGCCGCTCACTGCGGCACTGCCTTTCGAATAATCCATCAATTAATACTAGAGGAACAAATCTTTCCCATAATGAAGCAACCAATTACAAAACAACAAAAGAAACCATTATCTTTTTTTTTATGATAAGATATGGAGGAAATGAGACACTTCCCCCATGATTCATTAAAATATAAAGAAGTTAATTACACGGTAGGTTACAAAAGAAACCACTGTCAACCAAATTTTCCTCTTCAAAATCCTCAGAACAAACCAAATCAAAATCAAAACAATTATCTAAAGCAAGTACACATCCTCACGAAATCAAAAAAGGAGAGAAAGGAAGACCGCATCAATTACCTTCCTCGGGCTCTCGATCCCGGAAACCTCGGCCTTAATCGGCCGATTAGACCGGTTATCATCCATATCTCCTCGCAACCTACCAATCTACGCCTCAACCTTGGGAAAACCCACAAGAGCAAGAGAAAGAAACGAACCCAAAACTCCTCGATTTCTAGCGCTCCGAATCGCCTCAGATCACGAATGAAGGGCAAGAGGTCTTGGAGCCGAGACCTTTATCCGGCGTGGCACCGCTTTTACACGTGGCGACGACGACCCAAGCGTGACACCTGGCGGCAGACATAATATCTTGCGGCAGATATTTTTGAGGTGCCGAAAGATCTTGGCTACTGTAATGATGACGTGGCAGCTGTCAGGCTCCGCGGACTTCCGGTTCCGCGATTTTTTTCCGGTTTTGAGGCTTAGCTTTTACGCTAACCAGTCTGAATTTGGATGTACGACCATAATTTAATTATTTACCTTATCCTTGAGTATTTTTTTTGGCTAAAAAAAAAAAAAAAAAAGAAGAAAGAAAGAGGAGGTGAGGAGGCATATTTCCTGCTGGAAAATGTTCGATACGGACAAACAAGTTTTACTTTGCCCTTTCTACCTACGGAGGAGTCTCACCAACATGGGAGCTTTTTTCACGTGTGAGTACGTCACATCAGCACTACCTAAGTACCAACAGACCAGATGACGATGACGACTCCACTGGACAAACTAAGCAGGAGCATCTGGTCCCCGTATTTAATCGACGTCTGCGCGTTTCGAATCTGAGCCACTCCGGTGGAATTTTAGCCCCGTTTCAACCGTGCTACTATCTTGATGGTTGAATGTTATCTTTTAACAAAGTAGTAACGTAGCCTGAAAAAAGTGTTATTATCTCTAAACACATTATCAAGCGTTATTTTTTTTACCATAATTTTAACACTTTATTGACATGCCAGATGTCCAAACCTCCGGATCTTACTCTAATCTGTCTCAATTTTGACTTACCACCATAATATACCATGCTTGGGCGTTATCTTTTAACACATAACTTATGTAGCCAATATATATATATATATATATATATATATAAGAATAAAAATCAGGGTTACAGCTAGGAATGGATTTAATCCATACACTCAACAAGGTGCTTCAATTTAGAAAGTTTTTTCTCTTTTTATCAAACTTGTGTTAGTATTTTTTTTTCTCTTTACTGCTAATTTTTGTTTTCTTTCTATGTATAATATAGTATATTTTAGCACCATCATCTAGGAAAAAGGAGAAGAAATCAGTATTTAAAAATACGAAAACTCGGTTCACTTGGATTTTTAATGATCCACGTGAATTGACAACTCGGGCAGTTTATATTTTAAGTTAGTACAAAATACAAATATATATGAATCATATGCATAAAATAAAAATATAAAATATGATTTCAAATTAACATAAAGTAAGAAAAAAATATAAATATAAAGTATTAAATAATAATTATATAAATTTAAGTTGAAATGCTGAAAAATCTGAAAAATTAGAAAAATAAGAATAATTCTAAAAATTTGATTGAGCTAGATAACCCAATTATTCAAAAATTTGGCCTAGTCATTGAGTCGGATTGTTTGAGTTCTTGATTGATCACTTACATATACTTAAGTGATCTAATAAGCAACCCAACCAGAAATTCTGCCAATTTAATCAAAATCAAGTGATGCTCTGTTGGACTGCTAGATTTTTAAAGAAGCAGAATAATAAACTCTAGAAGTTTGATCAAGAACATCATAGTTAGGTATCCGAGAATGATCCAGGAAAAGGGATAACCATTTCAAAACAAGCAAAACTGATGCGAGTCCTATAAATCTATGTGATCCCTCAAAAAACAGTTATCTAGACTTTGGTTCCAAACATTGGGTATCCACTTGCTAATTTTAGCTTTTTATGAAGTGGGGTTGCTAGAGCTTTTGTTTTGTTTTGTTTTTTTTTTTTTGATAAGACATTAGAAGGAAAGAATATACCTCCCCTAAAGATCTTGCGGCAGATATTTTTGAGGTGCCAAAAGATCTCAGCTACTGTAATGATGACGTGGCAACTGTCAGGCTCCGCTGACTTCCGGTTCCGCGATTTTTTTTCGGTTTTGAGGCTGAGGCTCAGCTTTTACGCTAACCAGTCTGAATTTTGATTTACGACCATAATTTAATTATTTACCTTGTCCTTGAGTGTTATCTTTTAACAAATTAGTAACGGAGCTTGAGAAAAAAAAAGGCGTTATTATCTCTAAACACATCATCGAGCGTTATCTTTTTGACCATAATTTTAACACTTTATTAACATGGTAGATGTCCAGGGCCCCGGGTCTTTTGGTTCCATGGCTTTTTAGCTTTCAGTCCTAGTTTTTACTCCAAGCTATCTCAATTTTGACTTACCACCGTAATAGACCATGCTTTGAGCGTTAACTTTTAACACATAACTTATGTAGCCAAAATATAAAGAAAAAAAAAAACGTGATGTTAGAGATATTCCGAGTCGAACCTGCCAAGATTATTATTATTTGACTAAAGATCAGAGTTTCAGCTAGGAATGGATTTAATCCATACACTCAACAAGGTGCTGCTTATTCTTCTTCTTTTTTTTTTTTTCTTTTTTCGGTATAACAGTTGCTCACGCTATTTTGGCGTGGGTATAACCAGTAGAAACAAGGTACTTCAATTTTGTAAATTGTTGAAGGCCCCTTTTTTTTCAATCTTTTTATCTAACTTGTGATAGTATTTTTTTCTCTTTACTGCTAATTTTGGTTTCCCTTCCATGCATATTTTTCTCTTTACTGCTAATTTTGGTTTCCCTTCCATGCATAGTATAGCGTATTTTAGCACCATCCTTAGATAAGGGAAAGGGGAAGAAATCAGTCTTTAAAAATAAGAAATCTCAGTTCGCTTGGATTTTTGATGATCCAAGTAACTTGACAACTCGGGCAAGTTAAATTGCAAGTTAGTCTAAAATACAAATATATATGAATTTTATGTATGGAATAAAAATGTAAAATATGATATCAAATTACATAAAGTAATACAAAAATATAAATATAAAAAATTAAATAATAATTATATAAATTTAAGTTGAAACCTTGAAAATTTTAAAAAATAAGGATAATTCTGAAAATTTGATTGAGTTAGATCACACAATTATTCAAAAACTCGGTCTGGCTATTGAGTTGAATTGTTCGAGTTCTTGATTGAATCACTTACATGTACTTAAGTGATCTGATAACCAGCCCAACCAGGAATTCGGCCAATTTGATCAAAATCAAGTGATGCTTTGTTGGATTGCCAGGTTTTTAAAGAAGCAGCAGGATAAACTCTAGGAGTTTGATTAAGAACATCATAGGTATCCGAGAGTGATCCATGAAAAGGGATAACCGTTTCAAACACAAGCAAAACTGATGCAAGTCCTATAAATCTATGTGATCCCCCCAAAATAGTTATCTAAACTTTGGTTCCAAACATTGGGTATCCATTTGCTAATTTTAACTTTTTATGAAGTGTGGTTGCTAGAGCTTTTGTTTTTTTGTTTTTTTAATAAGAATTGCAAGAACATTAAAAGAAAAGAATATACCTCCTCTAAAGAAAGTATTGATACAGAAATTTGTTCACCTTTTATAAATAACAATATTATTACCTCAATCAACATAAATCTCAATTCTTATCACATTTGTTACATTAGTTGTCATTTGAAAAAGGGCAGGTGCACCCGTTGACATTATAATTTGTAAAAGCCAACTTCCTAAAGATTTCCACTAGTTGGCATGAATTTTTGACTTTTATTTCAAAGTTCACATATGAGATCAAGCTTTTAGCCTATTATGCACCTTGTTAACTTGGAGAAAATACTAGACAATTGCCACCATAATCCGTTGTCACATGTCCACAAAACTCTTCAATCTATCACTTGAACCTTCTAACTAGATTATTTTTATATTTTAAAAAGCATGTGTAATTATAAAATATTATATTTTCACTATAAATTTGAATTCATTGGTGCAAAATTTGTAATTGCATCATATTAAATCTACGAGTTTCATTTAAAAGAATATGCAATACATAGGTTCCCAAATTTAGGATACATAATTTCTTAAACAGTAATAAACAGATGGGGTAATCAATTACCAAAAAAAAAAAAAAACAGATGTGGTAATCCACAAACCCGACATGCAAGACCTATTTAACTTGTAAACTTGTTTAAGACTTAATCTAAATGCTTTTTTTTTGTTACCGAACTAAAACTCATGTCAGATCGAGTAATCAAATCATTATAGACCAACCAAACTCTACCTGATTATTGAACAAGTTAGATGTATCGAGCATATTATTTCGAATAAACGGACCATGTATAGTTCTTTTTTTTAAAAAAAAAACTGTTTAAATGATCGGATTTGGAGTAGCAAGTTTTACTTAAGCATGGAGGATACATCACAAGAGGGTTTTTATCCTTAAAGCCATATGAATCTTTATTAATGTTATGTTGTAAGGCTTTCTTTGCAACCCTACATGAAAATATGACACCACACTAGGAATCGACAGATGCATCAGCTGGAAGACACACAGATGATGCTTTTGTTTCTCATAATCAAGTAACAAAGACAGAGTCCTGGAAAAAAAAAGGACTAGCAAAATTCCCCTAGGTTAATAACTCCTAGAAAAAAAATAATAATTTGTACCTAACAAGTAGCTATGTGATATACACCAACTTGAAGCATCATGTATGTGCATTTATCATTGCTTGCTTTGTCACACATATGGAGGAAAAACACATTACAACCAAGAAAAACAAATTTGTCATGTTTGTTGAGCTAGTATACAGAGGAGGAAGGTCTTTGTTCTCTTCTATTCCTTTCATTTTATTTTGCCAGCCAAAGTTCAGCAATGTTGACGCACTGAGCATGCAACAACTCGGGCCCATTGCCTCAACCTTTTCTTCACTCGTTCCGGGCTTGCACCTTCAAACCCCCCAAAAAAATGCCACATCAGATTATAATCTTGACATGCTCGACATACTATGTATGCATAAGGATCACTTGATGTCGATAAAATTACAGTTTATAGCAAATGCTTGATTCATTGTGGCACATCGAAAATGAGGTGATATCCTCCGAAAGAATTCACCACATCTGAAATCAAAATTATGTAAATAAAGAACTGGGATATCTAAATAAAGAGAGCATACGTATGCATCATAATTCATTAGGAATTAGTTGGCAATACCAGAAAAATAATGCTACAATGCCCAACTTTGGTATCAGAATTTTTCTCCAAACAGATAGCATGCCATATGGCATGAAAGTATCAGTGCAGCTCACAAGATAGTGTAATATTCACAGCAAGACTCTCTGCCACATGAGATGCTAGTTGTTGATGGAAAAGTTTTGGTCATGGAGTTGGGCTTTGCAGAATTTTCTAGTAAAATTTTACAAGAGACATACATATTCAAGAGTCCCAAAGGCCTAAAAGATGCTGCTCTCCTATCCTGTTCTAAAAATGAATGAACACTGTACTCGTATCTCAATTAGATGGTTGCAATCTCATGTGGCAATTGGTATACCAGAATTCCACAATCCTCTCGCATACAAAATACATGTATAAATTCTAACAAAATGTATTAACAAAATCCATATTTTGATCATCCCTAGAAGATAATTTGAACTTTAACATTTGTTATTATTTTGTAGCTTTTTTTTTGTTTTGGTTAAACCAGAATCATTAAATCAGTCTAGAACAAACAATTTAAAAGAAATCTCTCTCCTAGAATAATAGCATTCCTAATGATAAAAATCATTATTTTCTTAAGTATTTTCGGTTGTCGGATACGCATACCCGGGGAGATTATGGAGGCAGGGGAATCAGGCGGGGACCCGTCAATCGAGGAGTCAGATCCTGGCCCGGATCCGGATCCGGATCCGGATCCGACAACTGAAACATGATACTGCTTGTGAACCGCATGATAGAGATCGAGGGCGGGGAAGGTCCGAGCGAGCCTGGCGACGGTGGTGGTGCCATCATCGCCGGAGTCGAAGGCAAACCCGAATCCGAGATCGATGCACCCGCGAAGCTCGTCGAGGTCCTCGTCCATGACGCTCCGGCCAACCGGAGCTCCCCTCAAGCGGCCATGCCGGAGGCTCTTCCTGCGACGCCAGGCCTCGTCACGCGCCGAGTCTCGTGACCGGCATCTCTTCTCGACGAACGGGAACCTGGATTCGGGGTCAGCCATGGGGGATCCCCCTCCTTCTTGGCCTCGTGGGAGGCGGGAGCCTGAGAGGTGGGCACGGGGCTTGGATCCTATTTCTTTCTTTCTTGAGGGATGGAAGAAGGGACAGGGAGGGAGAGGGATAAGGGAGGTCGGGGGAGTGTTTTTAAAGGGCAATAGATGGAGGGAAAAGAAAAACGGGGCCAGGTTGGCAGTTTCGCGTAGATCTTGGTTGGATCTTGGTTGGTCTTAGCTATGATATCCTGTCTCCTCTCTTTTTCTTTTTTTAGAAATTAACTAAATAATACTTATTGGATATTTATAGTTGTCCACCTGTTTGCACTCCCTCCCTTTCTCTCTTCCACCTAATTAAGGATACATTAGTAGGTTTTATAGATTAATGGAAAAATCTAGATTTATGAGACCAAGCCCTTGATCATTAACATGTTTCTCTTATAATTCAGGTGAAATGTTAACAACTCGCTCTCTAATTTCCAGAAATATGACCATATTCAGTGTCGACACATAGAACGTATGCTTGGACTTTCCACAACGGGTGCATTAAAATTGCAAATTATATTTGGTGCTTAATGAACTATATTGTGATAATAGACAAATATTACATAATAAAATATGAGATGCATGATTGCATGAGTATTCAACGAGCCTTAGTTAGTGTTATACGATATATCCCATGCATCTTGGTGTGTGATATGTACTCCAATTTTATGCTACAACCATTTTTCCGTTAATCATTTTTCAGTTGAATTTTAATAAAATAATCAAAACTAAAAGAGAGAAAAAAATGTCATGATGCTTTCCTCTCTATAATATCAGCCACATTTATAACTCATGATTCATAAATTTAATGGACGAGCTTTGCTATGCGTGAAGGTGAGCATGGCTTTGTGAGTTTGATACGAACATGCATAGTTGGATATGCAAAAGAAAAAAAAAAGTCCTATTTACTTGGAATTACTATAGTTTATATGAGTAGTTACCTCTTCAATACGACTATCTCTCCATAAAAAATCTTATGCATAAGCCACACATGTTATGTCTATTGGACTCAAATTGTACACATTTGATGCATGAAATTAGAAAACTATACAAGTTATTTGCAGGAGGCCAAGAACCATATATATAATTACATTGAGGTGTAGATTCATTATTTTTTATAGGGTGAACAAATATAAAACTATCATTAAAATCAATGATAGAAAATGACTCCAAGTACATAGCTTTAAAATTTTCACTTCATATAATTTCAATTCATATAGTATGTATGTGCGGGTATGTGCATAGGTGAAATATGTTGTATATATCGAAGGATGTGATATTCAAGATATTGGAGAAAACTAGAAAATTGAATAAAATATTATTTTATCTCCACAATAGATTTAGGCCATTGTCATGGTATCGTAGTAAGTAATCCAATATAGAGAGAAAAAAATACAGCAGATTCATATGGCAAAATACATCACATTCATATGTCATTATTGAATACATCTTTATGCATCCTTTTTTTCCTATTTCTTTTATTTTGTTATTTTAATAAATTTTTAGTGCACAAGTTAAATAAGATTAGCATATTTACTCTGGATCGATGGGACAACATACACAATATTTTAAATTTACTTTATTTTTTCTTGCAAATTTGTGAGATCATTGTGTCTCAAGAATATAACTTTATTGCTTACTATTGAGAATAATGGACAATTAATGACCATCCAAAAGCAGTGCCACATTGGATATGGTGTCAATTTCTTTGGGATATATTTGTAATCATTTTTGCTAGTTATTAATATAGAAAACATTATGATCATAATAGAAAGCAATATAAACAAGAATATAACACTGGCATATGTTTGTGACCCTAAAATAAAATATTTGATTTCAATTAATATAGGCATTTCAATTATTAAATAATAGGGAATAGAAAGAAAAAATAAATTTGAGATATTATTAGTTGAAATCAAACAAAATTTGAACAAATATACAAATATTAATTTATATAATCTAATATAAAGAACAACAACAAAGCAACTGAAGCAACTGAAGCATCATGCAATTGCTTGTTCTATTGCCCCCTAGTATTTTGATGATAGAGAAAGACTTCTTAAAATATTGCACACGTCTTAGGAGGAATATTTCTTTTGCATATAATTTTATTCTAATGTATATTTTTTAAAAAATATTAAAATTAATTGATCATTCTTAGGTTTCTACTTGGCCAAATGATTCTTCAAATTATTTTATACAAAGAAACCATTTAGGAGTTATTCAGCTATTCTCAAACTAACCATGACTAATTCAATTAACTTTGATGAATCATGGATTAGTGATACTATGTTACCTTCTTGGTTGGGTTAGCTTGCTATTATTTGCTATTATTGTATCTCCTAAGTTTGATTTTATTTTGTGAATTTTTCAATAATCTTGCATACATTTCTATTCTTTGTTATTTAAATTCTTTCCATTTTTAGTGAATATTTCTTTTCTTTTATGAATTGTGAGTGTTTAAAAGCAAATTGTTTCTGAGTATCAAGCTTATGACTACACATTTTAGGTACATAAAAAAAAATATTTTACAACTTTCTAACTTAAATATTATACAGGCAATGGGCATGCGCCTATACTAGTCTTCTATAATAATATATCCAGGCAATTACTTGTACGCTGATGGCTGTCTGCTCAATTGTTTAGTTTCCAACTCTCCTAGTGGAAATAACCACCATATTATTTTAAAAGGAAAAAAAGCTTGTCGCCATTTCGCTGATTAGGTCAGTGCTAGCTTCCATGCCTGTCCACCTCATGGCCAACACAGTAGTTCCGAGAACAGTGCTAATGAGGATTGAGCGGCTACTTCGGAGCTTTCTGTGGGGGTCGTATGGAGGGGGTCACGGGGTGCATCTAGTGGCATGGGAGAGCGTCTGCCTACCAGTGAGTGAGGGTGGCCTCGGGGTCTCGTCTCTGGTGGAGCGACGTGAGGCGCTGATTGCCCGACATGCAGCTCGATTCACGCTGGAGCCACAGGGATTCTGGAGTCAGACTATGGCTACCAGATATGGCCGTACTGGCACTGCAGGGGCGGTCCGCAGTGGGCGTCGCTGTTCATTCATGTGGCGAGAGATTGCCAGATACCTTCCCATGGTCGAGGAGAACACTAGATGGTTGATAGGAAATGGGCAGAGTATTGATGTGGTTGGTGACCCATGGGTGGGTGCCCTACCCTTGAGACGTTGGCCGACTACGGTTGACATCGAGGCAGTGGAGGGACTGCGGGTCTGTGACCTCCTTGTCCCGGGCGGGGTTGCCTGGGATGAGGATAGGGTGGGTTACATGTTTGGGGCACACTTGGCTGAGAGGGTTAGGTCCCTTCCGATCCCGGGGCATGTGGGTCCGGATACCCGGGTGTGGAGCACGTCGTGCAGGACCGGAGTGAGGGTGGGGGACCTCTCCCGTGTGCTCCGGCCAGAGCATGAGCCAGGGCCGGATTGTGCCTGGGTCTGGCGCCTAGGCCTCCATCCGAGGGTCGCACTGTTCTTATGGAAGGTTGCTTGGGTTCGGCTTCCGACAAGAGCAGTATTGAGCGAACGGGGTTTGAGGTTGCCCTCAGAGTGCGGGGCATGTGGAGCTGAGGAGTCGGTGGACCATGTACTGTTTCAGTGCATATGGGCGAGGGCGGCGTGGTGTGCGGCGGGGCTGCCATGGGATGGTTGGACCCATGGGGACCAGTTCTTACGAACTATTCGCGGGTGGTCGGGTAACCCATTGACTCGCCAAGAGGCGGTTAGAGCGACCTGTACAGCATACCAGATATGGCTGGCTAGGAATGCTCGAACCTTTGGTGAGCAGAGCAAGTCGCCAAGGCTCGTGGCGGAGAGCGCCCGGGCGCAGGCGGTAGAGTTTAGTCGTGCTGTCTCCTTAGACGGACTTTTGATAGCTCGGGATATCTGGGGCTCCCCTTCTGCCTCGGCAGCTTCTCACACGGTGTTTTTCACCTGGGAGCCCCCACCCCCAAGCTTCCTCAAAGTCAATTTTGATGGGTCCGTGCTGGATGGTGGCACGATAGGTGGAGCGGGTTTTGTTATTCGGGACCCTACCTCCAGGGTTGTGGCGGCAGGAGGCTGTCAGGTATTTGACTGTACGGTCCCTGGAGCGGAGCTGAGAGCTGCCTGGGCGGGTCTTCGACACGCTCAGCATGTGCTCTCAGCTAGATCTGTCATCTTGGAGGGTGACTCGGCTACGGTCATTAGTTGGATCCAGGGGGGTCTGAGAGCCGGTGCTGCCGACCATCCCTTGGTCCGCAATATCGGGTTGATGACGAGGGACGGAGGGGTGGTTCAGGCGAAGCATGTGTTTTGAGAAGCTAATGGGGCTGCGGATTGGGTGGCCATGTATGTGGCCAACCATGCCGGGAGCACCTTATGGGCTGGGGACGGGGAGCTGCCTCGGGAGCTCCGGGATGTCTTGTTTTCCGATTTTATTGGGTGTATCCGTACACGTGTTGTATAGATCGCCCGGTTTAGCAAAAAAAAAAAAAAAAAGCATTTCACAAAATATATATTGATAAGAAGTTAATGAAGTATAATGCATGGTGGTTACAAGATGACACTATTGCAAATTGCATAAACATCGATTATTCTCTAGAAGGTAAGCTAGAATTGATTACCATGTTTTGAAATTCTCACTGCCAAAAATAATGCCTTATGTCTCATGGACTAGACAAATTTGGAGTACCTATCCTTTAGGCGAAACAACAATACAATATGGTTGATTTTGAACATACATCCACATTTTCACCAAAAAAAAAACATACATCCACTTAATCTAGAGCTCACAAAATGGTGCCCCTTATTTCACTTTCCCTGGGCTAGAAAACGGTGATTAAAAGGTGTCACTGTTGCAAATAATTCCAGTCCCTGCATTGATCAATGGATTTAGAAGTTGCATTAACGTTCTCAAGTTCAGAATTTTCTCTGGAAGATAAGCTGGAATCTTCTCTCTATGGTGTTGTGGTGGGACGCCAATACAATCCACTAGATTTCAAATCCAGTTCATGATCATCTTTACTTTTGAGCATAGTACTACAAATTTATTTTTTACAATACAATAAATAATATGATAGAAAAAGAAAAGAGAATAAAAAAGTAAGAGGAAAAAAGAAAAGAAAAGATTGCCTTGCTTGGGCTGGGTTAGGTCTAATTGTCCGGTCAACTAGCCGAAGTCTTGACTTAAAAAAGAAAAAAGCCCAGCCCAGTAAGGGATTGGAAAATAGACATTTCCGGGAGATTCTGTGGAGTTGATTAATTTCTTCGATCAGCTTCACGAGGTCGCGGGCTGTAATTCGATAGCCTCTCTCTTCGACCTCCATCAAAACTTCTAGGGTTAGGGTTTTGGAATCTCTTCTGCGATCTCCGAATTGAGAAAGGAGTGAAGAAAGATGTGGCACGAGGCGCGGAGGTCGGAGAGGAAGGTCCACGACCTGATGGACGCGGCCCGGAAGCGGGCGCAGCGGCGCGCGCTCTTCCTCGCCAAGCGGCGGGGCGACCCCCAGCAGTCGCTCCAGATCGTCGGATCTCGATGCCGCGTCTACCGCGACGATGGCCTCTACCAGGCCGCCCAGGACCAGCAGGGCCTGTACGTCCTCCCTCTCCCCCCTCCCCTAGAAAAAAATTCTAAAGTGTTTTTCCCCGTTGTTTCGTTATGGGGTGTTTGATTTTTTGTTTGATGCCTGGGTGTATATCTGAAGGTTTAAAGCTCTTGGTCTCATGGTGATTTTTTTCTTCTTCTTTTGATTTCATATCCTATCCGTTAATGAAAAGTTTCATCTAGGCGATGTACAAATGATTTTATCGTATACAATCGATTGATATTACTCTTAAGCCAAAAACAGAAATTTGAAAAAGGTGTTCATGGGCATAGGTTCGATTGTGTTTGAATTTGGAAATCTTTTGCTACTACTATGAATTGACTTTCTACATTGTACCACTCTGTTAAGTTATTTCATGTTGAATTAATGGGCAAAGAAAGAGAAAAAATACTTATGCTTAAATTTGTTTTGCTTTTCTCAGTAATCTGAAACAGAAAAGCAAATAACATTGCTATCCTATTCCAGACAACAAAGAAAAATAAAATTGAAGACCACTTTCAAGAGATGATGATCATTCAATCTTAATGTGTGATTAAGTTTTGATAATACAGGCAGGAACCTGTGCAGAGCTGTTAATTATTTCTGCATGGCTCACTGAGATAAAGAATTTGTTGATTTATAAATCAACACATCATTTTAGTCTCATTGGCGACGCTGGTATTCCACCATGCCTCAACAACATATTTAGCAATAGGGTTTTGCTTGCCATCAAGCTTTGATTCATGACATACCACATCAAGGTTGATTTGAGAGGCATTTATTGATCAGGATCCATTTATCAAATCCTTTCAAGGTTCTTGTGAAAATATAGAATTTTATCATTCACCACAATTTTTCTGTAACTTTAGAGAAAGAAAAATTCATTCACTTCTTGAATTCAATCTAAGCTCTGAATGCCAATTTTGGCATTTTGTTTATACCTTTTGCGTTCTCATACCGAGAAAAAAAACAAATCCTGTTTTGCCAAGTGTCTCTATCCCAAGTGATTTCTAACTTATCATTTTCTTAATTGATAGCATCCAGCTTGCGAACACATGTATAAGACGCTCACCTATGAGGGAGTGAAAACACCAAAGAGGACCAGTTGGTTGGACCCTGTATGGCCCAGGTCAATACCTAAGCAGATGCTTAAGGAGTTAAATCTCCAAGTCATGAAATATGCATTTCTATGCTGCTCTATAAGAATAAGAATAAGAAGAATGCAGCATAACAGAAAGAAGAAGGCGGCAGCAGCAGCACTGCTGCCACCATAGTAGTCAAGAGGAGGTGGCGGCTGCAGAAAAAAAGATAAATGTAAAGGGACGTAATAGAGGAAAGGGTGGTGGTCATTCAGAGGCAGTAGCAGAAGAATAAGAATAATAAAATTCAGAGAAAGAAGAATGGCAAGGAGAAAAAAAAGAATATGAAATCTGACTAAATGAAGACATTGAATTGATTAATATGGTGCTTTCTTTGCTTAGATGACTGCCCAAAACATTCATTATAGGAAAGTTTCTTAGATATCTTAATTTTGTTAGAATTTAGAAAACCTAGAAAGGATTGCTTGGGTAGTTTTATGTAATAAATGGGGGAAGAATTGTTGTTACATTATCAAATATTAACTGAAATATAATGAGTTTGAGTAATTTACCCTTGGCTTAGAAGTTGTAAAACAAGTAGCTTTAACATGAGCAGTACCTCATTCTCTCATGATGTCTGATTGCCATTATTTTTCACATGAATGAATTGTGTTAAAAGTGTATTTTTGTTTCTATTGCAGGATACCATGGAATGGAAAACAGGATATTTTGATTGACAGGTATATCTTTTAACCTTTTAACCTTTTCATAGATCATGACAGCTCTGACCTAATTCGCTACATTGGTGGACAGATTTGATGGTCGTGCTTTGCTTGATTTCATTCGAGACTCTAGTTCTAGGCCTTTTCGAGTTCAAGAGAAGACTGAGGAAGAAGAAGAGTTAGAAGAGTTTGTTAATTTTGAGCGTTATCGGGATTTAATTAAGCATCGGCGTAGAGGATGTCGGTAGTTCTTGATTTTTTTAAAAATTCCATATTAGTGCTTTAAGAATTTCAATTTTCCCATCTAATTCCAATTTCTGTGGGTGATGTTTAAATTTTCTCATTGTCAATACTGACTTTTTTGTCTAATGACAACAATACTAAATTATCTGAACTCTGTTTATGTGCAAAATAATATCTATCCACAGTTACTGATGAGGAGGGTTTGCAACATGTTCACCAAGAATTGGAGGCAAAGACTGCTGTTCCCTTTGCTTTGGAGAGGTATGGATGACTTCTTTTTCTTGAAGATTTTGATATGATAGAGCACTTTTATATCTTCTGTCTCTTATGAGTGAGAATTCTTGAATTCCCAATTCAAAAATTAAATATTTTTCAAAGTTGGGGTTCTATGTGCATAAAACCTAGGGGTGCAAATGAGGCGAGCTGCTTGCGAGCTGCTCGAGCTCAACTCAGGTCCAAGCTCGATTCAACTCAACTCTGTTACCGGGCTCGAGTAGCTTGAATAGTTTGCCGAGTTGGGCTCGAGTAGCAAAATACTCAACTCAAAGTCTCGTGAGCCTAGTCGAGTATATATTTTTTTAATAGTATTGTTTTTTATTTATAATATATTATTAGTTTAATATTTTAAAAATATAATGTAATGTTACATTTTGTTTTAACTATATTTTTAAATTATGACCAAGGCTCGAATTTGAGCTCGAGTATGGCTCAGTTGATTTTCGAGTTGAGTCGATCTCGAGTGTTGCCCTTTTTTTTTTGTCGAATCAAGTTTGAGCTTGGATATTGAGGCTCGATCGATCTTGAATTGAGTTTTGAGCCTAAATATTTTGAATCAAGTTGAGCTCGAGCCTCTACTCGACTTGACTCAGCTCGATTGCACCCCTAATAAAACCTATGGATAATATTCTTGAGCTTGTTGGTCATGTTGCTAATTCAAGCATAATTCTCTAACTAAAATAAGTATTTAATGTGTAGTATTTTTCCACTGTCTTGCGGTATGCCTCTTTATACCTTACAACTTGCTGTAACCAGCAATGTTCGAATGGCTACACTCGGAACATAATTCATTTTGGCAATGGTTTAGATATGTTTCTTGTACTTACCTCCACTGATTGCAGTGGACTAAAGATTCCTTAAGTTACACTTAAGCATTCATGGTGTAGGTGAGAATGGCTTTCTTTTATAATAGGTGCACACACAACTCATAGGATGTGTCCCAAAGGATGTGCGCTACTTTGCATAAGAGTCATGATTTCTGATACATTGGTTCCTGCAACTGATTTACTGCCGGTACCATGTGGTCTCTTTCCTATATGATCACGTAAATTTGAATGTATCAACACGATTTGTAGGGGTAGCAACATGCAATCCAATTTAATTTTGTGCCTAAATCTTCATCTTTGCGGCGCATATGGCAACACACTTCAGTTGGAGTACCATACATGTTCGGTGTATACCTTTTTTTTTTTGAGACTACTGCCTTTCTTATTAGCATTCAAACAAATTGGTAGGGAGTATAGCTTTTATCATTATCTTCAAAAGATGTAATTTCATGTATTCTAAAAATATGAGTGTGTTCTTTGTATCTAGTTAATTTGCTGTGCTATGCACATTGCCGCAACTCTTTTTTTGTATGTTATAATAATTTAATTTATTCCACACAGACCACATTCATTACAAGCTCCAGCGAGCAAAGGTTCATACTCGCAGGTGGGGTTCTCCTACAAAGGCGATGGTAATGAAGAATCCCATCATCTGGACAGCGATGATGAGGATGAAGATGATGAAGATGATGATGATGAGAAAGACTTCAGTAGTGATGATAGTAATGACGAAGGAATGGAAAAGATTGCAAAAGAATTTGGTGTCAAGAGATATAACTGGCTAGTTTACATGGATAAAAAAGCCAAGGAGGAAGAGAAACGACAGAAAGAAGTAATTAAAGGGGATCCGGCAATTGTAAGTTTGCTAGCAGATGTAAAGATCTTTTGAGTTGGTTGGTTGCAGATGTGCTTACCACCACTGTTGTGGGACTTACATTTCTAAAATTGGCAGAGAAAATTGAGTCGCAAGGAAAGAAGGAAAGCTTCTCAGATGGAAAGGGAAAGAGAGAGGGAAGCAGCACGTTCAATTGGAAGAGCACCCCATCATGATCCCTACAGGTAAAAGGCAGACAGAATTTTAAATTTTCCTGGTAATTGAATGCTAAGGTCATATTTTTCAATAGCTATGTTTCGTGTATTGATTGTTGTGCAATGTCATTGCTAATTATGCCGATGGGAACATCCATGATTCAGGGAGCCACGGCGAAGTCCCACATATGAAGCTTATCCTCGCTCCAGAATGTATGCAACAATTATTTAAGATGCTATTGTTTATCATTTTTGAGGTATACTTTTCGAGTGCTACATTTTATTTTCAGCTATACCTTTTCTTTTTGACAGGTCCAGATCCAGGTCACAATCATATTCACCTTCACATTCAAGACGACATGATCGCAGTTCTCATGCTGATAATGGACATCGGAGCAAGCCAAAGCCGCCCAAAATTGAGTATATTACAGAATTTGGAGGTTCAACTGACATGGATGACCAAAAAGTGGAAGGAATCTCCCCACCATCATCTCCATTGCAAGCTGATCTACTGAACCGGTCGGGGCACTCGACCTTTAATTCTTGCAAAGATAGGGCAATGTTTTCTCTGCTGCAGCTTATTCTGGTGCTCTTTCTGGTTTCCTAAAGCTGAATATATGGGGTCTGGGGGTAGGTGAAGCCCAGGTTTGACAGCATGGTCTGGGGGAGGGGGATTAGGATAGGGTTGGCTAGGTTAGATTGGGAGCTGTATGAGCTCTTTGGGATCATCTATTTGCCTTCTTCAACGCACAATTGCAGTTCTTTTGTAAAATATATCTATTCAACCACTTCCCAAGCCTCGTTAGAAGGTTTCAAAATGTTACCGTGGGTATCTCTAATGTTTCTTGCATGTTTGCAGGTCATCTGGTAGTCAAATTCTTGAGGCACTTCATGTTGATCCTGCATCTGCTCTATCCCTCGAACGGGAAAAGAGTACCAGAATGTCGAAACCATCAGTCAGGTAGATCATCAACTACCTGTACCTTTCTAGCTGTGTTGTTGTGGTGGGTGCAGATTATGGTGGGTGTAAGTTGAAGTCTGCCTTTACCTGAACTACCGATGAAACCTTAAATACGTCCTTGTAGAATCCTTGCATCCTAGACTGATGTCTCAATTTTGGGCCCCCCATTCAACTAGGGCACTTGGCCCAGCTTTGGGTCAGATGGGAGCAACGACTGGTTGGATTTGAGCTACAAGTTATATTTCTAATGGTTTTTAATATATACAGGATCATTATTCTAATAGTAAGATGTTTTACCATTTTGTTAAGTTAGGATTTATATTGATAGCATGAGTGCTCTCTGAATTTCTGACTTTGCAAGTTCTGATTTTTGAGTGCCAGCACATCATCATCAGCAATAGCGAAACTAAGCAAGACTGCTACTGGGGGTCCTTTAAAAACCCAACTAGGTGAAAAGAAAGAAACTCCACAGGAACGTCTGAAAAGGATAATGAGTAAACAACTGAATAAACAAAGTAAGGTTTCTGACTTGTCTGAGCCAGCAGCAACAAATGATTCTGTTAACAATGCAAGCATATGTTGTGGGCTATATGTATTTATAAAGTCATGCTCTGTTAAAATGAAAACATATTTTATGGGTTATGATTAATTATAAAATCCTCGACAGTCTTAGCTGTGCAATTGATTCTGGCATGTGGCTATTGATGATTATGCCCTGCAGTTCGAAAAGATACTGCTGCCGAGATGGCGAAGAAGCGGGAGCTGGAACGCCAGAGGCAGGAAAAGCTTGCAGAAACAAGTAGAATAAGTCGCTACAGGTATCGTAGCCGTAGCAGAAGCCGGAGCTGTTCTCCACCAAGGTACATTTCCCAGTAAAACTGGATTACTTCTTTCTGTTCTACTTTTCAGTGAGCTTGTTATATGGAAATTTCATTGTGAGACTGATGAATCTAGCAGTCAACTAAAGATCATTAGATATCATAGAGGGTTAGTGTTACTTTCTGTCAGTATGTTGCAAAAATTATTTCTACTAATAAAGTGGGTTCTTAACCATGTGACCATAATATTACCTGTTTGGTAGCAGCTTAAAGGTATCCTTTTTTGCTTTTAAGCTTATTTTTGACATGCTCTTATCAATGATAACAAATTTTTATCTCAGCCAATATAGTTAAATTTAATTGGTTAAAATGAATATTCTTCGAGTCCCATCTCTTGACTGCCATCTGAATTTGTTGCAGGTCTCATCTTTTTCAATATTTTTAAAACGAGTTCAAGCTATACATAAACCTGTCATCTTAATCAGTTATCTATCATTTTGCCCACCATTGGTGCAACATCAAGTTTCCATCCCAATTGAAATCCAAGCTGTTCTTAATGGTTCTATACTTTTATCACTTATGCACCTTAGCATGCTTTGTGCTCATTGCATGGATTAACACCTTCTTGACTTAGTATTCAATAATGCTAGTTTTGTCAGAATATGACTTGTAGGTGATATCCATGCAAATTCTTAAAGGAACAATATTCATCTTATTATGTAAAGGTGGTCCATGAGGCTCCCGCTATTGCGGCATCTAGGGTGGTTAGATGTTACACAGCCTTACCCTGTGTGCGGAGAAACTATTTCCATGTTTCAAATCAATGAGCTTTAGGTCATAGTGGAGCAACCTTACTGTTATGCCAGGCTCTCCCTTTATCTTCCTGTACATTTGTGTAAATATTTCACAAGGTTACTAGGTAATGATGACTCTTTGCTTGCGGCCTAGTTTTTGTTGCATTTCCACAAAAATCTTTTTTATAAACTATGTTTTGGGTTTGGTTGGTCTGAATGTAATAATTCTTTCCAATGTAACATACCAAGATTTAAGTTTATTAATAGTGTTATTGATTATTTGAAAAGCTTTCTGGATAACGTGTCCGTTAAGCTGCCTAATATATCAGCTATCCATCCAACTTGAATATGTTATTGAGGAGTTTGCAGCATATAGTCAAACTTAAGCAGTTGGTCCACCAGGACTGAAATCTCAGTTAGCCTACACAAGCACCGTTATCCAACTGTTAGCGAACAATGAGGTTCTTATGTGCCTGGATTGCAAGAGTTGGTTGTGTTTTGGTCAAAAATATTTTGTGGCTTTGAAACCTTTCTTGCATGTTGAGAAATTTCTTAGTAATGTTAGCACACCAGTCATATGTTAAGCTGCACATTTGTACATTAAGTTGCACATTGTACTACGTTTCATTGTGTTGATTCCTTTTCAAGGTTCCCTAGACCTTTGTGGTGATAGTGTTATCATGGTTTCTGATGTCATCCTTGAGCTGATTATTCATTAAATAAATATTGCTGTAGTTTTTCTTTATGGTGATTTTGAAAAGAAATCCACATCGATCAGCAATATATGGCATGAGGTGATTGTCCTTGATTGGCAAACCTATTATTTCCATGTATACAGCAGGCTTGGAAAATGCTGCAATGTACTATATGATATGGTTAAATTGCCATTTCATAGCTCAGTTACCACGAGTGGCTACATATTGTTGGATGTAAGGTGTTTCATACTTGAACCTCAACATGAAGAATGTTATGAAATTTGGTGGTGTTCTTTTGTCAATACTATGAGTTTTTTTTTCTTTTTTTGTTTATTTTTGTGCTGACAGTCACTCCACAGTAAGCAGAGATCAAGTCAGTCTAGTTTCTTAGAGAAGCCTGCTATACTAGAGCAATTGCAAATATTAGGGCAAATACTTGGCCACCAGTTAATCGGCTTAACTGAGGAACACTATTATGAGCCCGTTATGCATTATCTTATACCATGCTAGACATTATGTGTGTATTGGAATTCTCAGCCTTTAGCCTTGGTAACTTCTTTTATGGATTATGGGGGGAGCAATTATATACCTAAGGGGGCTCGCGCCAATTTTTCTACATTGACTTTCAGATCAATGGCAGACAAGCACTAGAGCTGCAATGTTTTAGAAGCCAAGGCAGACATGCATGTCCAGTTTTAATTGATCTGTGGGAATTTGTTACTTTAGCAGTCGATGCATGAAAGAGCAGAATGATTTCGGAATTTGTCGTCGAATGTCCTGATATCAACTGATCAGTGTTAGCTGTCAAAGCCATGACGGTCAAATGGCAAAATTATACGTGATTTAATTATAATAGCATAGCTCTTCTGGGAGATCTATAAGCATGGCATGGGACAAATATGTTAGGTCAGGTTTTGCTCAAACTTCTTGTTCAACCTGAATGCTTTCAGTATACTTTCCTATAGGTTGCAATAGGAAGTAGGTTTTCATTGATCAGTGGTCTGAGCTTCTGTCACATGTGCAAGATTTTAAAATAGGTTCTTCATTCTCTTTATTATGAAGTTCGTCAATGAGGTGTTTTTATTTGATGTACGGCATCTCATTCCAAAGTAGAACTCCATTAAACCAAGTATAACTGGATTTCTAGTCGGTTATAGTATGGGAAAAATCATGAACTGTTCGATGGTGAGTTGTGTGTGGAGATTAGTTTTCAATATTTAATTAGTTTGATAGCTGCTACTTGTGATAAGCTCCTTATCACATTCTTTTACATAATTCTTCAATAACCTTCACTCCTCTTGTGCTAATTTAAGTGATCTTCATGTAGAAATAATTGGGAGTTGCTTCAATTTTGGTGTTATTACTTGGATAAACAATTAGGTCAGTTCATTTTACTAGATAATCAACCAATTCTGATTGCAAGGTGGCTTTATCCATGTTGTGCATGATGTGTTTAGGTGGTGGGGGAGACTGATCATATCCGTTAACTTGGCAGCCTTGATAATGAAGTAATTGAGCTGTATCTTTCCATTATGTGCGGGGGTTGTCTGATCTGCGTGCATGTGCGTGCATGAGATCATCCTTACCCATTTAAGTATCCAGATGCAAAGCTCAAAAATAAGCCTTCCAAAGACAAATTCTGTCCCCTGACAGCATTCACCATTCACCAACCTTTCTGCCTCTAAATTTCCATCTTGAATCCTGATGCATCAGTGAGACTTTTCAATCTACAAACCAGATGAAGAGAACAAATTTCTTCTATCATAGGTTGAAAGGCATTCCAAATATATCAAAATCAGGTTCCACCGACAAAGTCCAAAAGCAGTCTCGTATCAATATATGTTAGGTTACTGACTGCATCTGATCCTTGTGGCCCATTGCCAGCAGTTTGAATAGGAACATCAGTGATATTGAATTGAACTCCATAATATTTTAAGCTAATTTTTCTGTAAGTTTGGAGCTATTTTGATTCTGCATTTCATTTTTCTAGCGCCGGCTCTAAGATGCCCAATATGTTTTTTGAGTTTCTCTATATCGAAGTTTCCTGTTATAGGCTGGTGATGACATAATTCATGTGTTTGTTGACAGAAGACGACAACATGGTAGAAGCTGCAGCAGGAGCAGGAGCAGGAGCAGGAGCAGGAGCCCTCGTCGATACTACTCCAGATCGCGTTCCCGTTCTTTCTCCCGATCACGTTCCCCAAGGTAATCACATCTCTCAGGTACTCTGATATCTCGAGTTGATTGTGTTATACCCATGTCAGATTTTTATGAACTTGGGTTCTTGAGGAGATTCTGCTGTCGCAGGTTACGAAGTCGGTCCAGACACTGAAGCATTGTGATTAAGCTAAAGTGGATTCTGATAGTTTTGTAAGCTATCTTTATAGGATTCTGGGCTGTATGTGAATTCAATTCTGCCTGATTAACATTCACTGCCCTTGTTCTTCGGTGTTAGTATTGATCATGTTTTGTGTAAAGAACATGTCAGCAAGAGGTTCTCTGCATGAAACTCTGCATCTTTCTTGGTAACTCCATTTGAGGGAACTCTCTCTCTCTAAACACCTATATTTTTAGGACCTTTTTTTATGCCATCGTCAAAATCTTTCCAGTAGAATGCAGATAAACACAGCAAATGATAGATGCTTTACCAGATGAACCTTTTCCGTTCAGGAAATGGGGCATATGTCCTAATATAAGTTCTCAAATCATAAAAAGCTTGTGAAGGAAATCTAATCTCCTGGTATCCTGGAAAATATCTTAAAAAATGCCAATTCCTGTGGTACGTAAGTGGAGATGTTGTTGCAGTAGGTGCTGCAGCGGTAAGAGATGCTTCGTGCTACCGGCTTCATTTCAATGCTTGATGTTGTACAAGTGAAAGTCTTGATCCAAACCTGCATGAATGTATGTGCCTGAAATTGCATGGATGAATCTGGAAACTGCCAGGCCCAATTTTCTAAGTATACTGTTCCTTGGGTGGACTCACAAAAGGAATGGTTGAAGCAACCATTCTCTTTGCTAGATGTATTGCTACATTTATGAAATTCTCATATTCAGTAAACACTTAATTTTTTTTTTTTCAGGCTATACAAATAAACACTATAGATGGTGGATGTTTATGGGTGTGATTACAGTCATGACAATGTGGTATGAGGCCCAACTAATCATCCTGACATCCGCCATCACACCTCCTTTGGAGCTGACGTTTTAGCGACCTAATCAAAACCACCTAACCTTTGATAAGCCAGGGCTGGTTGATTCTTTTTCCCTAGTTTGATGAGGGGTTTTCGTCACGGCCATGGCATCGAATGATGTATGTGTAATGACTGAGATCCTTGCTTTCTTATAGAATATAAACCGATATTCCCCTGGATATTTGTCTGGTGTAGAGCTGATGCATGCATGCATCTATGTATATTCTTTTACTACAAGTAACTTTTGATACAGATTAAAGTCAGTACCCGAAAATATGTTTAATATTTCTCGCACTCCGTATTTGAGAATATCACAGTTCTTTTGTCGTAGGCCTTTTGCCGTTCAACTGTGATGAACTGAAATCTTATTTCATCATGATATCAATCACCCGTAGAGGTGGCTGCTATCTCCCAGCTTTAGCAAGCTTGCTTTCGAATATGAGGAGGCTAAAAAGAAATCAAACTCAGAGAAAGCGTAAAAAGTAACGGAGGGAACCAAACAGAGTGTTTTATCTTCTCTGGAAGTTCTTTGCGTTTAAAAGCGTCTAATAAAATGATGGATTATCGTATCTAAAGGCTCAATACAACGGAGTTTTATACCGAGGTGATATATCATCTGATACTGCAATGCGAACGGGGAATGCAGAAAAAAAATGAGCATTTGTTGATGGATGGGAGGATTAACCCCTTGGAACCATTAAATTTTTTGAAACAATGGCACCATCCTACTGGTGGGACCAAATGGATGGTTGGCCTGCCACTCTTTGGTGGAAGGTGAACTATAATCATGCCGCAGTTCAGAGCCTGAGACATCCTCAATCAGAAAAAGGTTTTCCACCATAAGGCACAGCTACCCTTCATTTATTCCTTCCCTAAAAGCTCGCCTGCGCACGGGCACAAGCCACTCTGCAATTAATCAACCACCGAGAAAGCAACCTGGCGTCCTCTTTTGACTCTCTTTTATCTCACACTCTTTGGTGGTTCGCTTCAATGCTCCATCTTTATAGCCCCCACTTACCTAAGCTTCCATTCAAGTTTCAACATCAACACACTTGCTTTCCTCACTAATCCATTCATATCCATACTTTAGTGCCTTGGTAAATCTATAATGATCAAGTAATAATGATGTCTCTATCCAACCTTTTCTAGGCTTTAATGCTTTATAGCCCCTCCAACTTGTACTAGGTGATTAATCTAGCTAGTATAAAGTATAGGCAACTATGGGGAGGTGGAGACCTCCCCTTTGGGGGCTTTTAGATTACATGTTGTTGGGACCATGGGTTGAGGAGCTCGCCAATGTTCTTGGCTTAACGCATAAGCGCACTTAGTAGGAGAGTTAAGTAATGATAGAGGGTCTAGCACTCAACTTTTAGCTTGATCAAGGCTTTTATGCTATGAAGAATCCAATCTTAATTACTAGCCCATGGCGTATGTGCTTCCTTAATTTCAGCAAATAGGCCTATAGCCCTGGCGCTACTTTTATATTGTCAGCGTGATATCGTGACTCTCGTGCAATGAATTTGCAATGAGTGCTGTTACACCCTCCAACTCTCATATTCAGATGATTAAAGCTCAGGATGAAAGCTGCTTCTCTCTTCATACCTATCTATATGTCTGCATGGTGTAACTCATCATGCTCTAATTTTATAATAAAACAAAGCTTACATCAGGACGAAGATGTTACATGCAAGATGCTGAATTTGCTATTTGAAGCATCCAATCCTGTAAACTAAATTCAAGAATAGACTCCACCTCCTGCCTTCAAAACTACTAGTATCATTGTTGATAAATTTAAAACATGAAAAAATATTTTACTCTTCAATGTAGTTAGTTGCAAATTTTCTTCCTCTTTTTTTTTTTTAATACTTAACAGCAAACTATGGAAAACAATTATTTAGGAATGAATTTTGATTTGTTTTATCGAATGCAGTAAAATGTTTGTGAAATGTGATTACAAGAAGGGGTTAATGCTGATGTAATTTTCGTAAAATGCCTACAAAAATATTAGAGAAATGGCTACAAAATCACATGACAATTGGATTTAGTTTCTGGTGATTATCTATTTTGTATTTGCAGTTCCCCATTTGTCTTGATTCATGCACAAGTTTCTTTCATGTTTTGATAAATATTATCTATTTGTTGCTTTAGGAATTTTACCTACCATCATTTTTTGCTTCAAGCATAATGATGTTTCTTTTGTGCCAATTGCACGTTTTACTCTTAGGTTAGAGAAGCTTAGTAGAGTTTCAGACCAAAAGTTTTCTATTTTGACCAAACGTATCTATTGAATTTATTTTAACGGTTGATTTCTACTGGTAATTTGCCCAGACCTAGATGCAACTTCTTCTTCTCCTTTTTTTTTTATGAAAACGGGAGGCTTGACCATCCGGCTTTATTGATGCACGAGCTATTTATAAAGGTGTAGTATGTACATATTGGGGGTGTTGCTGGAAATTGGATCCGGGGGCAATCTTCGGTCGAGGGAGAGGGAGTTGCGGGTCACCACGGCGGGGCGGCGACCAGTCGGCGGGCGGCGTCCTCCGTCTGGGGTGGCCGGAGAGAGGGAGCTGGGGGTCCTCACGGCCGGGCAGCGATCCGTCAGCGGGCGGCGTCCTCCGTCTGGGGTGGCCGGAGAGAGGGAGCTGGGGGTCCTCACGGCGGGGCAGCGATCCGTCAGCGGGCGGCGTCCTCCGTCTGGGTGCCTGCAGACAAACCGGTGGCCGGGTTTTCCGGCGCCGACCCTTCGACGCTCAAGTCAGGGAGGGGGCAGATAGTGTAAGGAGGAGATGAACAGTGCTTGTAAGGCGCGGAATTTCCCAACCCCCTCCTGAGAAGCCAAGGCTCCCTTTTATAGGTGGGGGTCGGTTTACCTGTGATGTAACAGGGCGAGGCCATAGTACGGCTCGGCATGTGGCTCAGGTCGGCGCACGGTCAGGCGAATCATTGTACTGATGTCGGCGGTGAGGGCGTCGTACGACCCGAACCAGTACGCTACCAGGCGAATCATTGCATTGATGTCGAAGGTATGGCCGAGATCAGAGACTTATCATGGTTGACCAGACTCTGCTGGGCTAACTTGCCGTGGAGAGCCGAGGATCCGTAGATGTCAGGAGCCATGCGCATTAATTGTGGAGTAAGCCGGAGGTCCGCATTAATGGTGGAGTAAGCCGGAGATCCACATTAATTGTAGAGTAAGCCGGAGATCCGCATTAATGGTGGAGTAAGCCGGAGATCCACATTAATTGTAGAGTGAACCGGAGGGTTACAGCGGCCATGCGCAATAAATGCTGAAGCAGTGGCAGGGTATGGTCCTCAGTTGGACCTCGGAGGAGTACGGCCGTAGTAGGTGGCTGACAAGGGTAGACCTTGAGCATCAAGATTTTCCTAGGTCGGATGTCTTGAGGTCGGGCGTTCCGAGGTCGGACGCCGACTTCGGCTGTTCAGGGTCGGCGATTGTGCGGCTTCTTGGGGGCATTTGTGTCACTTGGGGGGAAAAATCTTATTCCCCCAACACTACCCCCTGACTTCCGAGTTCGAGCGGCTTGCGGGCTCGGACGTGGAGAGTAAAGTCTATCATTAAAGTTGGGGGGCGAATCTCGTCCGCGCCCTCGTGTTTCTCGGAGTGTTTATGGCGAGACCCGCGCCCTTGGGCGTTTCGAGGTTGCTTTGTTCAGCGAACTTATGGTGGAGCTCGTGTCTTTACGTTTCTCGGAGCGGGTGTAACGGGGGTGGCGTCTCTTGGATCGCCAAGATCGCTTCGTGCGGCGGACCCATGATGAGGGTCCTTGGGCTCGACGAGGCGACGCCTCGATCCCGTAATCGAGACTCTCCGCTCATGAATGAGTGTGCCGTTACGGGGTTCAAAACGGACACGCGGCATGACCTAGGATCGGACGCTTCCGATCTCGTATTACTGGATCATGGATCCGGCGAGGTGAAGGCTACGTCGGGGCTCCACGTGCCCCAGGGCCTTATTAAATGAGGGGAGCGGAGGTGCCGTCCGTTCGTTCTTCAAGGCGATTCGATTCTGCGGACCCATAATGAGGCCCCGGGATCCGATGAGACAGGGCTTCGATTTCGTACCCAATTTATTGATCCGGAGTGAATATGGTGCCTCGGCCTCCGAGGTCGACACGTGGCGCGACCCGGTCGGGGGATGGGAACCGACCCTGTTGATCTGGGCCGTCAGGGGGGTCTATATAAACCCCTTGAGGTTGCCCTAAAGGTTTTATTTGGCTGCCTTTTATTTTTGTTGTCTTTCTCCCTTGCTTCCTTCTTCAACCGAACCTTGCCGTTGGTGCCCGGAGCGATTTTCGGCGATGTCCAGTAGGTTTTCACCCTGTTTTAACTAGGGTTTCCTTCCTTTCTTCCTCCCCTATCTTCAGTTCCCCTTTATTTTTCTGTAAAAATGGGTTTGGGTCCTGAGGAGGTAGGGTCGAGTCTGTCAGAGGAGGAGCTGGAGTTGATCCGCTCCCGCTTCTTCTTCCAGCCCGGGTTTCGCCTTGAAACCGCGGGGCCGGAGGACAGGGTGACGCAGCCGCCCCCAGGTCAGATCGCGGTCTACCGCGAGACGCTCTGGGCTGGTCTGCGGTTTCCCGTTCATGAGTTCGTGAACAACCTGCTGGCCGAGTACCAGCTCGTCCCGGCGCAGTTGGCTCCGAACTCGTGGAGGACGATAATCAGGTTCTTGTCCCTGTGCCTCGGGCACGGGATCCCGATCTCAGTGGGTCTTTTTCGCCGGTGTTTTCTGTTGAAGAAGAACCCGGCGGACGCAGGGTGGCTATACTTTGCCTTTCGGGGCGGTATGTCACTCTTCCAAGGCGCCCCTTCCTCGATTCATGAGTGGAAGGGGAAGTTTTTCTTCCTGGCATCCGAGACGCCTTGGGGGTTCGACCCGAGGTGGGGACACCCTCGGTTGAAGGCCCTCAACAAGCTCTCCGAGCCGTCGGGGAGGGAGCTGAGGACCCTAGACTCTCTGCGAGCCCTCGGGAGGGGCAACGACCTGACCGAGCTCCTGCGGGAGGGCGCCCTGGCGAGCGTGGGTCTGAGCTCGGCACGCCCCGAGGGTAAGGGTAGTTATATTACTTTCTTTCCTTGTCATTTGTTTTCACTGCTACTGGTCTGACACTTAGTGAAATTTTCGTTTAGACATTCCCTTCATGCCGACCAGCAACACATCGCTTTTTTCCCGCCTGAGGAGGCGAGAGGCCGAGGCCGGCGGAGCTATGCCTCAGCCTCGGAAGAGGGCGAGGTCAGACGGCGCCTCGACGTCGGCCGGGACGAGTGGCCCCGAGGCGGGGGCCTCCACAGCCGACCCGAGGCGGGCACGGGTCGTCAGCGATGTGGGCCCATCAGCCCCTCCTTGCCCTGCCCCCATTGCCCAGCGGGGGGAGCCGTCCACGATCCGGCAGCAGCGCCCGGGACCTGAGCCGACTCGAGGCCCCGAAGCGAGCGGCTCCGGGACCTCGGGCTCGGGCATGCCGGGCCCTTCCCGAGCTTCCCGGGAGGAGTCAGTCGAGCCGGACTCCCCTATTCCCGAGGGGAGCTCGGCCATTCATAACGCCGAGGTCGCACGCTCCGTGTTTCGGCGTGCGATGCTTCCAGCGGACCGGGCCGAGTTCCGGAACATTTCGCTGGAGGTGGTCGTTGACAGTGCTTACTGCTACACCGTCCGGGTAAGCTCTTTTTCTCGATTTCCTTAAGGTCGTCAGCGAGTCCATATGTTTTCAACTCACGATTATTTTGTCTTTTTCTTTACAGCATATTCACGAGCTCGACGCCCTGGTGTTTATCGCCCAGGGTTGTCAGGAAGAGACCCGGCAGGTCTGCCGGGAGTTGGAACCGGCCAAGAAAAGAGTCGCCGAGCTGGAGGCGGCGTTGGCCGAGGCCGAGGCTCGGTGGGCGGCCACCGAGGCCGAGCGCCTCGCTATGGCGGAAGGGCTCGGGGAGGAGAAGGCCGCCCACACCCTAACCAGGTCGGCCTTGCGCGGCACAGAGGCGCGCTTGGGGGAGGTCCAGGCCGAGGTCGCGGCCCTCAAGTATGAGGACGGGGTTTCCCACCTCCGAATCGAGCAGCTTGAGGCCCGAGAGAGGAGGGCACTTGAGCGGGCTGATCACGCCGTGGAGCTCTTCAAAGGGTCGCAGGAGTTCCACGACATGCTCGAGGAGGAGACGGTGGACGGGTTCCTCCGGGGCTTCGAGAACTTCCGGCTGCAGATGCGCCGGTACTGCCCCCAGTATGACCTTTCAACGGTCCGTCCGAGGATGGACTTGGGTTACGGGTCCGATATGCAAGACCTTCCTGCCATTTTGACGTCCGAGGCAGGATTGTACGAACAAGACCCTGCCGGGCCCTCGATGACGGCGGCCGAGACGGATGACGTCCCGGAGGCGACACCGGCGGCCGAGACGGACGACATCCCGGAGGCGGCACCCGAGGCCCCTGCCCCCGACCCTGAGCCTGTGCCGGCTGAGGTCATTATTGTGCCAGACGACCCCCCGGATGTCGCCCCCGCAGCTTGAGACTTGTATTTTTTCTTTTTCATTGTATCCGAGGTCGGCTCTTGAATGGCCGACTTCCAATTTTGTAAGTGGCCCTCCGGCCCTTTGTCAATGAAAAAATACTTTCATTATTCTGTGCTCGTCTTTCCCTTTCTCGTCGTAAATAAGGCTAGAGCCTTAGCTAATCGCCTTTAACTTTGTATCTTGGTTTTCGGGCTGCTTAACGAAGTTGCCCTTTTTCTCAAGTTATATCTTAGCCTTCTCGGATTTTAGTCATTCCGACCAAAGGGAGCTCCGAGCTTAGGTTTCTAGCAAATTTCTCTAAGTCCCACAACTCGGATCTTAGAATTGCGAAAGTCGTCACGTTCGGCCTTCGGAAAAATCCCAAGGCATCGAGGTCGGGCCTTAGCCCTTCGAGTAAGACCGGGGTCGGTCTGTCCGTGCCGCTATTCGGGGAGTTTAGTCGAGTTTCCAAACTCAACTCCGGACCCTTCGTGGGGAACGTGGGCTGATAATTAAGTTATTGCCGAAAATTTCCATAGTTATCGTTCTCGGAATTTACCGAGATTTCGGTGAGTAAGGCAGGAATCTCTAAAGATCGCCTTAGTATCTGTGTTCGGCTGGTATGCTCGTGGCTGAGACCACTTTCTCAGCTAGACATCGGAGTCTGTGTATGGGGGCCGAGTTGGGCCCTAACTTACGAAGACTTTGCTCAAGTTGAGACTTGACGAGTGGAGACTTGTCGAACGGAGCATGCATAATGTAATTAGGAGATCGGTCTTAAGCCGACCCATTGGAGTAGCCCGACTTTGGGGCGAGATAGGACTCCAACGTTAGATGATTAGCGGTATGTAGATAAAATTTGACGAGGAGGGCATCGAATTAGATGTACCTCTTGCATTCTCGGAGTTGTGTTTCACATGGTGGAGTAGGTTGCTTCCCTTCCTCGTCGTCCTCCGGAGTCATTTTTGACTTGTAAGGGGGCTCGGGCTTCTCACGGACCCGACGACACCCACCGAAGTTGAGAGGATCTGGGGCGCCCCAACCTTTATTGATCTACAGTTCTTTTCGAGGTCGAGGGAGCTTGAGACCCTCTGGTCGGACCCCGGGGCGCCCCAACCTTAGTTGAGGAGTCTTGTGTCAGGTCGGCGGGCCTGTGGGCGCTCTACCGAAGTAGGGTGCGCGCTAGTTCAATGGCAGAGCTCTGCTTCAGAAAGTATTGTCCGCTTCGGGGATCGGGGATCGTCGACCGCTCCCGGGGGTCCACTTTGTGGCGCCCCGGGTGGAACCACCCTTTCCACCCCTCACGGCTTCGTCCCTAGGTCGAGGGAGTTTGGAACTCAGCGGTCGACCCTCGGGGCATCCCGACCTTAGTCGAGGGATCGTTCGTCAGGTCGGTGGGTCTGGGCACGCTCTACCGACCTGCGACGCTTTCCGAGGTCGAGGGAGTTTGGTTCTCTACGGTCGACACTCGGGGCATCCCGACCTTAGTCGAGGAGTCGTTTGTCAGGGGATCGGAGATCGTCGACCGCTCCCGGGGGTCCACTTTGTGGCGCCCCGGGTGGAACCACCCTTTCCACCCCTCACGGCTTCATCCCGAGGTCGAGGGAGTTTGAGACTCTACGGTCGACCCTCGGGGCATCCCAACCTTAGTCGAGGGATCGTTCGTCAGGTCGGCGGGTCTGGACACGCTCTACCGACCTGCGACGCTTCCCGAGGTCGAGGGAGTCTGGTTCTCTACGGTCGACCCTCGGGGCATCCCGACCTTAGTCGAGGGAAAGTATTGTCCGCTTCGGGGATCGGGGATCGTCGACCGCTCCCGGGGGTCCACTTTGTGGCGCCCCGGGTGGAACCACCCTTTCCACCCCTCACGGCTTCTTCCCGAGGTCGAGGGAGTCTGGTTCTCTACGGTCGACCCTCGGGGCATCCCGACCTTAGTCGAGGGATCGTTTGTCAGGTCGGCGGGTCTGGACACGCTCTACCGACCTGCGATGCTTCCCGAGGTCGAGGGAGTCTGGTTCTCTACGGTCGACCCTCGGGGCATCCCGACCTTAGTCGAGGGAAAGTATTGTCCGCTTCGGGGATCGGAGATCGTCGACCGCTCCCGGGGGTCCACTTTGTGGCGCCCCGGGTGGAACCACCCTTTCCACCCCTCACGGCTTCTTCCCGAGGTCGAGGGAGTCTGGTTCTCTACAGTCGACCCTCGGAGCATCCCGACCTTAGTCGAGGGAAAGTATTGTCCGCTTCGGGGATCGGGGATCGTCGACCGCTCCCGGGGGTCCACTTTGTGGCGCCCCGGGTGGAACCACCCTTTCCACCCCTCACGGCTTCTTCCCGAGGTCGAGGGAGTCTGGTTCTCTACGGTCGACCCTCGGGGCATCCCGACCTTAGTCGAGGGAAAGTATTGTCCGCTTCGGGGATCGGGGATCGTCGACCGCTCCCGGGGGTCCACTTTGTGGCGCCCCGGGTGGAACCACCCTTTCCACCCCTCACGGCTTCTTCCCGAGGTTGAGGGAGTCTGGTTCTCTACGGTCGACCCTCGGGGCATCCCGACCTTAGTCGAGGGATCGTTTGTCAGGTCGGCGGGTCTGGACACGCTCTACCGACCTGCGACGCTTTCCGAGGTCGAGGGAGTCTGGTTCTCTACGGTCGACCCTCGGGGCATCCCGACCTTAGTCGAGGGAAAGTATTGTCCGCTTCGGAGATCGGGGATCGTCGACCGCTCCCGGAGGTCCACTTTGCGGCGCCCCGGGTGGAACCACCCTTTCCACCCCTCACGGCTTCTTCCCGAGGTCGAGGGAGTCTGGTTCTCTACGGTCGACCCTCGGGGCATCCCGACCTTAGTTGAGGGAAAGTATTGTCCGCTTCGGGGATCGGGGATCGTCGACCGCTCCCGGGGGTCCACTTTGTGGCGCCCCGGGTGGAACCACCCTTTTCAGCCCTCACGGCTTCTTCCCGAGGTCGAGGGAGTCTGGTTCTCTACGGTCGACCCTCGGGGCATCCCGACCTTAGTCGAGGGAAAGTATTGTCCGCTTCGGGGATCGGGGATCGGGGATCGTCGACCGCTCCCGGGGGTCCACTTTGTGGCGCCCCGGGTGGAACCACCCTTTCCACCCCTCACGGCTTCTTCCCGAGATCGAGGGAGTCTGGTTCTCTACGGTCGACCCTCGGGGCATCCCGACCTTAGTCGAGGGATCGTTTGTCAGGTCGGCGGGTCTGGACACGCTCTACCGACCTGCGACGCTTCCCGAGGTCGAGGGAGTCTGATTCTCTACGGTCGACCCTCGGGGCATCCCGACCTTAGTCGAGGAAAAATATTGTCCGCTTCGGGGATCGGGGATCGTCGACCGCTCCCGGGGGTCCACTTTGTGGCGCCCCGGGTGGAACCACCCTTTCCACCCCTCACGGCTTCTTCCCGAGGTCGAGGGAGTCTGGTTCTCTACGGTCGACCCTCGGGGCATCCCGACCTTAGTCGAGGGAAAGTATTGTCCGCTTCGGGGATCGGGGATCGTCGACCGCTCCCGGGGGTCCACTTTGTGGCGCCCCGGGTGGAACCACCCTTTCCAGCCCTCACGGCTTCTTTCCGAGGTCGAGGGAGTCTGGTTCTCTACGGTCGACCCTCGGGGCATCCCGACCTTAGTCGAGGAAAAGTATTGTCCGCTTCGGGGATCGGGGATCGTCGACCGCTCCCGGGGGTCCACTTTGTGGCGCCCCGGGTGGAACCACCCTTTCCACCCCTCACGGCTTCTCCCCGAGGTCGAGGGAGTCTGGTTCTCTACGGTCGACCCTCGGGGCATCCCGACCTTAGTCGAGGGATCGTTTGTCAGGTCGGCGGGTCTGGACACGCTCTACCGACCTGCGACGCTTCCCGAGGTCGAGGGAGTCTGATTCTCTACGGTCGACCCTCGGGGCATCCCGACCTTAGTCGAGGGAAAGTATTGTCCGCTTCGGGGATCGGGGATCGTCGACCGCTCCCGGGGGTCCACTTTGTGGCGCCCCGGGTGGAACCACCCTTTCCACCCCTCACGGCTTCTTCCCGAGGTCGAGGGAGTCTGGTTCTCTACGGTCGACCCTCGGGGCATCCCGACCTTAGTCGAGGGAAAGTATTGTCCGCTTCGGGGATCGAGGATCGTCGACCGCTCCCGGGGGTCCACTTTGTGGCACCCCGGGTGGAACCACACTTTCCACCCCTCACAGCTTCTTTCCGAGGTCGAGGGAGTCTGGTTCTCTACGGTCGACCCTCGGGGCATCCCGACCTTAGTCGAGGGAAAGTATTGTCCGCTTCGGGGATCGGGGATCGTCGACCGCTCCCGGGGGTCCACTTTGTGGCGCCCCGAGTGGAACCACCCTTTCCACCCCTCACGGCTTCTTCCCGAGGTCGAGGGAGTCTGGTTCTCTACGGTCGACCCTCGGGGCATCCCGACCTTAGTCGAGGGATCGTTTGTCAGGTCGGCGGGTCTGGACACGCTCTACCGACCTGCGATGCTTCCCGAGGTCGAGGGAGTCTGGTTCTCTACGGTCGACCCTCGGGGCATCCCGACCTTAGTCGAGAGAAAGTATTGTCCGCTTCGGAGATCGGGGATCGTCGACCGCTCCCGGGGGTCCACTTTGTGGCGCCCCGGGTGGAACCACCCTTTCCACCCCTCACGGCTTCTTCCCGAGGTCGAGGGAGTCTGGTTCTCTACAGTCGACCCTCGGAGCATCCCGACCTTAGTCGAGGGAAAGTATTGTCCGCTTCGGGGATCGGGGATCGTCGACCGCTCCCGGGGGTCCACTTTGTGGCGCCCCGGGTGGAACCACCCTTTCCACCCCTCACGGCTTCTTCCCGAGGTCGAGGGAGTCTGGTTCTCTACGGTCGACCCTCGGGGCATCCCGACCTTAGTCGAGGGAAAGTATTGTCCGCTTCGGGGATCGGGGATCGTCGACCGCTCCCGGGGGTCCACTTTGTGGCGCCCCGGATGGAACCACCCTTTCCACCCCTCACGGCTTCTTCCCGAGGTCGAGGGAGTCTGGTTCTCTACGGTCGACCCTCGGGGCATCCCGACCTTAGTCGAGGGATCGTTTGTCAGGTCGGCGGGTCTGGACACGCTCTACCGACCTGCGACGCTTTCCGAGGTCGAGGGAGTCTGGTTCTCTACGGTCGACCCTCGGGGCATCCCGACCTTAGTCGAGGGAAAGTATTGTCCGCTTCGGGGATCGGGGATCGTCGACCGCTCCCGGAGGTCCACTTTGTGGCGCCCCGGGTGGAACCACCCTTTCCACCCCTCACGGCTTCTTCCCGAGGTCGAGGGAGTCTGGTTCTCTACGGTCGACCCTCGGGGCATCCCGACCTTAGTTGAGGGAAAGTATTGTCCGCTTCGGGGATCGGGGATCGTCGACCGCTCCCGGGGGTCCACTTTGTGGCGCCCCGGGTGGAACCACCCTTTTCAGCCCTCACGGCTTCTTCCCGAGGTCGAGGGAGTCTGGTTCTCTACGGTCGACCCTCGGGGCATCCCGACCTTAGTCGAGGGAAAGTATTGTCCGCTTCGGGGATCGGGGATCGTCGACCGCTCCCGGGGGTCCACTTTGTGGCGCCCCGGGTGGAACCACCCTTTCCAACCCTCACGGCTTCTTCCCGAGGTCGAGGGAGTCTGGTTCTCTACGGTCGACCCTCGGGGCATCCCGACCTTAGTCGAGGGATCGTTTGTCAGGTCGGCGGGTCTGGACACGCTCTACCGACCTGCGACGCTTCCCGAGGTCGAGGGAGTCTGATTCTCTACGGTCGACCCTCGGGGCATCCCGACCTTAGTCGAGGGAAAGTATTGTCCGCTTCGGGGATCGGGGATCGTCGACCGCTCCCGGGGGTCCACTTTGTGGCGCCCCGGGTGGAACCACCCTTTCCACCCCTCACGGCTTCTTCCCGAGGTCGAGGGAGTCTGGTTCTCTACGGTCGACCCTCGGGGCATCCCGACCTTAGTCGAGGGAAAGTATTGTCCGCTTCGGGGATCGGGGATCGTCGACCGCTCCCGGGGGTCCACTTTGTGGCGCCCCGGGTGGAACCACCCTTTCCAGCCCTCACGGCTTCTTTCCGAGGTCGAGGGAGTCTGGTTCTCTACGGTCGACCCTCGGGGCATCCCGACCTTAGTCGAGGGAAAGTATTGTCCGCTTCGGGGATCGGGGATCGTCGACCGCTCCCGGGGGTCCACTTTGTGGCGCCCCGGGTGGAACCACCCTTTCCATCCCTCACGGCTTCTCCCCGAGGTCGAGGGAGTCTGGTTCTCTACGGTCGACCCTCGGGGCATCCCGACCTTAGTCGAGGGATCGTTTGTCAGGTCGGCGGGTCTGGATACGCTCTACCGACCTGCGACGCTTCCCGAGGTCGAGGGAGTCTGATTCTCTACGGTCGACCCTCGGGGCATCCCGACCTTAGTCGAGGGAAAGTATTGTCCGCTTCGGGGATCGGGGATCGTCGACCGCTCCCGGGGGTCCACTTTGTGGCGCCCCGGGTGGAACCACCCTTTCCACCCCTCACGGCTTCTTCCCGAGGTCGAGGGAGTCTGGTTCTCTACGGTCGACCCTCGGGGCATCCCGACCTTAGTCGAGGGAAAGTATTGTCCGCTTCGGGGATCGAGGATCGTCGACCGCTCCCGGGGGTCCACTTTGTGGCACCCCGGGTGGAACCACCCTTTCCACCCCTCACAGCTTCTTTCCGAGGTCGAGGGAGTCTGGTTCTCTACGGTCGACCCTCGGGGCATCCCGACCTTAGTCGAGGAAAAGTATTGTCCGCTTCGGGGATCGGGGATCGTCGACCGCTCCCGGGGGTCCACTTTGTGGCGCCCCGAGTGGAACCACCCTTTCCACCCCTCACGGCTTCTTCCCGAGGTCGAGGGAGTCTGGTTCTCTACGGTCGACCCTCGGGGCATCCCGACCTTAGTCGAGGGATCCTTGCGTCAAGCCGATGTTTCATCGTCCTGCGATACTTCTCGAGGTCGAGGGAGTTTGGGACTCTACGGTCGAGTCTCGAGGCATCCCGATTTTGGCCGGGGAATCTGAGGATCACAGACGGCCCAACATTAGAAGAGAATTACAGTCATCAAGATAAGAGAATTATTTGCAGAAAAGGAACTGAGCCCATTGTCCTGATTGTCTTGAACCCCTAGGGGTTTTACTGGTAGTACATTCGTAGATTCTCGGAGTTCCAGCTTCGCGGGATCAGGGTCCCCTCTAGGGACTTTAATTTATGCGCCCCTGGTCGTTGCACCTGGGCGATTTGATACGGCCCTTCCCAATTTGGGGCGAGCTTTCCTTGCTCGGTCGGTTGAGAAGCCTCGGCTCTCCTGAGGACGAGGTCCCCCACTTTGAAGAGCTTGGGTTTAACTCTGGAGTTGTAGTATTGGGCCGTTCGCTGTTGGTATCTCGCCATGCGGACCCGGGCAACCTCTCTTGTCTCTTCGACGAGGTCCAAGTTGCTCCTGAGCTGGGAGGAATTGGTGTCAGGGTCGTAATTCTCCACCCTTGGAGAAGGCAGGCTGATCTCCAACGGGATGACGGCCTCAGTGCCGTATGCTAGGTTGAAGGGGGTCTCTCCCGTGGGCAGTCGGAACGTGGTCCGGTACGCCCAAAGGACATTGTACAAGTCCTCGACCCACTGTCCTTTGGACCGATCAAGCCTAGCCTTGAGTCCCTGCAAAATAGTGCGATTAGTTACCTCAGTTTCTCCGTTTGTCTGGGGGTGAGCGACCGAGGTGAAACGGTGATCAATGCCGAGCTCAGAGCAAAATTCTCTGAAATGAACATTGTCAAATTGTCGACCATTGTCAGATATAAGGATACGGGGTAGTCCGAATCTGCAGATTATGGACTTCCACACGAAGTCCCGCATCTTTTGCTCGGTGATCCGGGCGACGGGTTCGGCCTCGACCCATTTGGTGAAGTAGTCGATGGAGACGACCAGGAACTTCCTTTGTCCGGAGGCTTGGGGAAAGGGCCCCAGGATGTCGATCCCCCATTAGGCAAATGGCCAGGGGGCGATGATAGAAGCCAGCAGGGCCGAAGGTCGGCGCTGGATATTGGCGTTTCGCTGGCACCGATCGCATTTCCGGACGAAATCCGTCGCATCCTTCTGGAGTGTGGGCCAGTAATATCCTTGCCGCAGGATCTTGTGGGCCAGTGCCCGACTCCCCATGTGATTTCCGCAGATCCCTTCATGGACCTCTCGGAGGGCATAGTCCGCCTCGGAGGGGCGGAGGCATCTGAGAAGGGGAGAAGTGAATGATCGACGATAAAGTCTATTCTCGTACAGGACATACCGGGGGGCTTGGCGCTTGATTCGGCGAGCCTCCGTCTCGTCATGAGGTAAGGTCCCGTCTTGGAGGTAGCAGACGAGCCCATCGATCCAGCTTGGCTCGGAGTCGATGCACATGGTGGGCTCGGGTTCTTTCGTGCTGGGGATCTGAAGATACTCGAGCGTTGTTCCCTTGGGATGCTCGCTCATGCGGGAGGTTGCCAATTTGGACAGCTGGTCTGCCCTGAAGATTTCCGCCCTGGGATTGTACTGAATATTGAAAGAATTCAGGGCAGACGTAAGTTCCCGCACCTTTTGGAGATACTTTTGCATGGATGGCTCTTTAGCTTCAAAGTCTCCTTGAATCTGGTTCACTACCAGCTGGGAGTCGCTGAAGGCCGTCAGGTCTTCCACTTTCAGTTCTTTCGCCAGCTTGAGCCCGGCGATGAGGGCCTCATACTCGGCCTCGTTGTTCGAAGCCGGGAACTCGAGGCGCAAGGCTTGCTCGGCCACCACTCCGTCTGGACTGGTGAGGATGAGTCCGGCTCCACTACCCCCCGAGGTTGAAGACCCGTCCGAGTGCAGGACCCATGGCTGCCTCGGGGCTTCCTCCGCGGATACGGGTGGCAACTCGGGGTCGTCCGGCAGGGTACACTCCACGATGAAGTCGGCGAGTATTTGGGCCTTGATAGCCGGCCTGGGCCGATACTCGAGGTCAAATTCCCCGAGCTCAACCGCCCATTTGGCGATCCTCCCCGCACGATCCGACCTTTGCAATATTTGCTTCATAGGCTGGTCGGTCAATATAGCTATTGTGTGGGCTTGGAAGTAAGGCCTGAGTCTCCGAGCCGAGATGATGAGAGCGAAGATGGTCTTCTCAAGTTTAGAATATCGGGTCTCAGCATCCCTGAGAACCCGGCTGGTGTAATAGACCGGCTTTTGGAGCTTGTCCTCTTCCCGGACGAGGACTGAGCTCACTGCGGCCGGGGAGACGGCCAGGTATAGATAAAGAACCTCGCCCTTCTGGGGCTTGGTGAGCAGCGGGGGAGAGGCCAGAAGGCTCCGGAGCTCTTCAAAGGCTCGCTGGCATTCTTCTGACCACCGGAAGTCTTTCGGCCGTTTGAGGCTTTTGAAGAAAGGGAGGCAGCGCTCGGCTGACCGAGAGACGAACCTTCCCAAGGCGGCAACTCGCCCTGCAAGCCGTTGCACCTCCTTAACTGTCTTCGGAGGCGACATCTCTTGCAGTGCCCGGATTTTCTCCGGGTTGGCTTCAATTCCGCGCTGGGTCACTATGAAACCCAGGAACTTGCCCGAGGTGACCCCGAACGCACATTTCGCTGGGTTGAGCTTCATTTTGTATCTTCTGAGCTTGGCGAATGTCTCGTCGAGATCGGCTATGTGGTGTTCCGCCGCTCGGCTCTTCACCAGCATGTCGTCCACGTAGACTTCCATATTTCGGCCGATCTGGTCTTTGAAAATTTGGCTGACCAGTCTCTGATAGGTGGCCCCAGCGTTTTTCAGGCCAAAGGGCATCACCTTGTAGCAGTAGGTGCCCTTGTTGGTGATGAAGGCCGTCTTCTCCTCATCTTCTGGCGCCATTCGGATTTGATTGTACCCTGAAAAGGCGTCCATAAAAGTTAGCAGTTGGTGCCCTGAAGTAGAGTCGACGAGCTGGTCGACGCTTGGAAGGGGAAAGCTGTCTTTCGGGCAGGCCTTGTTCAGGTCGGTGTAGTCCACGCACATACGCCATTTTCCGTTGGCCTTCTTTACGAGGACTACGTTGGCGAGCCAGTCCGGGTAGGAGACCTCCCGGATGAAGCCGGCTTCGAGGAGTTTGTCCACCTCCTCGGCCGCAGCACGTTGCCGTTCCGGGGCGGAGCCCCTTTTCTTCTGCTTTACAGGCCTGCTAGTTGGCCTCACCGGGCTCTACTTGCTTCTTCCAGGGGGTGTCCCTCGCATCGAGGGTTTCTATGGGCAATGAAGGGCCCGTTGGCTGAATTGTCGCCTCGGTCGGTTGCTTTACTCCGTGGGCCGCCGTGTAGCATTGCTTGGCGACCAGCTGGTCTCCTCGGACCTCGCCTACTCCTTGGCCGGTGGGGAACCGCATGAGCAGATGGTGGGTTGAAACTACGGCTCGAAGGGCATTCAACCCTGGCCGCCCAAGGATGGCGTTGTAGACCGAGGGCAGTCGGACCACCAGGAAGTCCGTCCTCACAGTGCTCTCCCGGGGGGCGAGGCCAACTGTGACAAGGAAGCTGGTCTCACCTTCGACCGGGATCGAATCTCCGGTGAACCCGACCAGTGGGGCGTTGATCCTCCGGAGATGTCCTTCTGTCAACCCCATTTTTTGCTAGGCATGATAATACAAAATGTTGGCTGAGCTTCCATTGTCAACTAGGACACGCTTTACATCAAACTTATTTACAATCATTGACATGACCACAGCGTCATCGTGAGGGGTCTCGACCCCTTCTAAGTCCTCGTCCGAGAACGAGATGACTTCATCAGTGCGTGGGCGTTTCGGGGGTGCTCCCGGGGCGGCTGCTCCTGCTGAGGCCCTTCCAATCATGTTGATGGTGCCGGCAATGGGCCTGTTGTCGTCCGGATTTTCGGTTGGTACGACATCCTCCGCCGGCCTCCTTTCCTCGCGCCGGTTTCTCACGAACCGGTTGAGTACTCCTCGACGGATGAGTGCTTCTATCTCATCCCGGAGCTGGAAGCAGTCCTCCGTGTCGTGCCCACGGTCTCGGTGGAAGCGACAGTACTTCCTAGGATTACGGAGAAATTCCGTGTCTCGCATAGGCGGCGGGGGTCGGAAGAAGTCCCGACCCTCAATTTCCATCATGATCTCGGCCCGGGGGGCGTTGACGGGTGTATAGTTCTCGTACTTTTTCGGGTACGTCCGAGGCCGTGGTGGGGACCTCGGTCGAGGAGGGGTCCTCTGCTGAGGTCGCCCCTGCTGACGGGGCGAGCTCCTCAGTCTGGGGAGATTCTTCTCATGGCGAGGGGATCGGCTCCTCTGTTGGCCGCGCTCCTCGCGGCGCTTCTTCTGCTTCTTCGAGGCGGGCTCAATTGCTCCCCGCCTAGAGGCGACTGCCTCCTCGGCCTTGGCATACTTCCGGGCCTGGGCCAACATCTCAGTGAAGTCGGCCGGGAAGCTCTTCTCGATGGAGAAGAGGAATCGGTAGGAGCGAACCCCAGTCTTCAGGGCCGACATGGCTATCGACTGGTCTAGCTCGCGAACCTCCCATGTGGCGGCGGTGAAGCGGTCCAGGTATTCCTTGAGGGACTCCCCCTCTTTCTGTTTGATGTCGAGGAGGGAGTCTGACGTCCGTCGCTGGCGCCGGCTGGCAGCAAAGTTGGTGGCGAACTGCCTGCCGAGTTGCTCAAAAGAGGACACCGTGTTCGGCTTCAGTCCAGAAAACCAAAGCCGAGCGGTCCCTCGGAGGGTTGCTGGGAAGGCCTTGCAAAGTATGGCCTCCGAGGACCCTTGTAGGGCCATGAGGGCCCGATAGCTCTCCAAGTGGTCGAGAGGGTCGGTGATTCCGCTGTAGGGCTCCACCTGAGGCATTTTGAACCTTGCGGGAACCGGCTCATCCTCGATCCGGCAGGAGAAGGGGGACTTGGTAGTGAACTCAAAGTCTCCCTCCTGCCTCGCCTTCTTACTGTGGAGCGCTGCAATTTGGCGCTCCAAGTGCTCAACCTTTCTGTCGAGCTCCCCCACCCGCGGGATTGTCGCCGCGGTTTGCGCCGGCTCACGGCGGTCCGGGGCTGACTCAGCCTCAGAAGGCTGGAGTCTTCTGTTGAGATCCTCCCCCGGTAGCTCTCTCTGGGGGGAAGTCCGTTCTTCGTTATTGGCTCTGGAGGAGCCATGTAGATTCTGGCCGGGGAGAACCGGGCCGTTGGGAAAAAATTCCGGCGGGACCTGGGCCCACGGGGGAAGCGTTGGTAAAGCTTCCTCGCGTCGCAGGCCCTGAACGGCGGCGGCCAGGGCCTGGACTTGCTGTACTAAGGCGTTGAACTGTTCCGGCTGGACCTGAGGAACTGGGTCAGCCGGAGTTGGAGAATTCTGGACAGAGCGTCCAGGACTTTGCGGGGGACGCCGGGAGACGTTGGAGGCTCCCTTACTTCTCAACTTCATGACTGCTACTCGGGCCCTTCCTCTAGCGCCAACTGTTGCTGGAAATTGGACCCGGGGGCAATCTTCGGTCGAGGGAGAGGGAGCTGCGGGTCACCACGGCAGGGCGGCGACCAGTCGGCGGGCGGCGTCCTCCGTCTGGGGTGGCCGGAGAGAGGGAGCTGGGGGTCCTCACGGCGGGGCAGCGATCCGTCAGCGGGCGGCGTCCTCCGTCTGGGTGCCTGCAGACAAACCGGTGGCCGGGTTTTCCGGCGCCGGCCCTCCGACGCTCAAGTCAGGGAGGGGGCAGATAGTGTAAGGAGGAGATGAACAGTGCTTGTAAGGCGCGGAATTTCCCAACCCCCTCTTGAGAAGCAAAGGCTCCCTTTTATAGGTGGGGGTCGGTTTACCTGTGATGTAACAGGGCGAGGCCATAGTACGGCTCGGCATGTGGCTCAGGTCGGCGCACGGTCAGGCGAATCGTTGTACTGATGTCGGCGGTGAGGGCGTCGTACGACCCGAACCAGTACGCTACCAGGCGAATCATTGCATTGGTGTCGGAGGTATGGCCGAGATCAGAGACTTATCATGGTTGACCAGACTCTGCTGGGCTAACTTGCCGTGGAGAGCCGAGGATCCGTAGATGTCAGGAGCCATGCGCATTAATTGTGGAGTAAGCTGGAGGTCCGCATTAATGGTGGAGTAAGCCGGAGATCCAAATTAATTGTAGAGTAAGCCGGAGATCCGCATTAATGGTGGAGTAAGCCGGAGATCCACATTAATTGTAGAGTGAACCGGAGGGTTACAGTGGCCATGCGCAATAAATGCTGAAGCAGTGGCAGGGTATGGTCCTCAGTTGGACCTCGGAGGAGTACGGCCGTAGTAGGTGGCTGACAAGGGTAGACCTTGAGCATCAAGATTTTCCTAGGTCGGATGTCTTGAGGTCGGGCGTTCCGAGGTCGGACGCCGACTTCGGCTGTTCAGGGTCGGCGATTGTGCGGCTTCTTGGGGGCATTTGTGTCACTTGGGGGAAAAAATCTTATTCCCCCAACAGGGGGCATTTGGTGTAGGATGATTATCCCAAGATCAAGAATGATGTGGGCGTAGATCATGACATCACCATATTTGGTTGCACAACAGCGATCTTATGTCGCAATGATCCAAAATTACCTCCACTTCTCAAATCACCGCACAGCCTAGTGATGGAATGCCCGTCCTCGAGATTTGGAAAACCAAAATTACCCCAAGGCAATAATCTTGAGCTGAAATTTGAGGATAAAAATACCCTTCAATCTAGCGGAAGAAATTGGTATATCAATATACCGTTAATATATTTAATATTTAACTATATTAAATAAAAATATTAATTCTGTAGTAACAATTAATATATTTTTATAACGTTATTAATTTATAGAACAAAGACATATAATTTTGTGAAATATATTACTATAATATAATTTATATGATTAATAAATATATTTTGGAATATATCACGAGTAGTTTTGGTATTATATGGCCAGTTATTTTGAATTCTTATGAAATACCAAACCTGTTAATTATGGATACTTGAGAATTCTTAATCGATAGAATATAGCATATCAAACGTAGTGATCACAGATGATTAAGAATTAGATTATCTTAAGAAAAAGATCATCAGTGATCTAAAATCATCTTGATGATTCCATCTGGGTCACCAAATGCCGCAGGCAGGACTTCAGTGGTCCCTCCAACCCATGCACTGATGCACGGGTGTGACCGCGATCCATAGTTCTTGAGATTAATGCCAAAGTTACTCCTAGCGTGAATTTCAAAGTTCAAACCACCTAGCTCAGCCTTGCTCTTATCCCAGCGAAACTGACATCTCGGAGATGCCTAGTTTTTGCTTGCCCTCGTAGCAGGAAGTCCGGTGATTTTGCTGAAACACCATGTCCTGGGGGAAGGCTTCGAAGCGGAACCTGGGATTATACAAGCATTAGAATGAGATAGTATAGCTTATAGGCCAGCTACTAGATTTTGGCAAGTGTTATGCGTGTGAAATTGGACAAACCATCCGGAGCCTCATGGATCCAAGGTGTTTATAAATTCAATCTACCAGTAAAATGGACGTATCAACAACAATAATTTTGAATTGCAAGTCAATTTCCTAGCCTAGGACAATTACTAAGCTTTAGAGTTCCATTTGTTTCGTAATTTTATTATTTCATGGGATCATGCAATATATCTGTTGTGGTTGAAATCCGGCTTGAGGGTGACCATGCCGGAAGAGTTGGGGAGCCACTGGTCGGGATGGAGAAGGGGTGGCGCCTCCTGTGCTCCGGGGATCCTGCACAAAGCCTCACCGGGGATTTTGGTGAGGGCTCTCCGATGCTTAAGTTAAAGTGGATCTTGAGTGAGTCCAAAAAGTCTCCAAGCGTTACCTGATGTGGGCTATTTATAGTTTCTGCAAATGTGCTTAGGTGGCGGAGGTATGACCCGTTCTCATCATGGAAGGAGATGGCTTTGGCCAGGTGGCATGTAGCCAAGGTTTGCTTGAAGCACACGATTTGGGCAGTCCTTATGGATAGCATGACGTTAACAGGTGTGGCAAAGTATGGCTGGGGCAGTAAGCATGGCCCCTGGTGGACACGTCATAGCGTGGTCAGCAAGCAAGGCATGGTGCGGTGAGGTTATGATGTATGGCCGCATGCACGAGTATGGGCATGCACGTGGGTGCGGCCGCGGGCAAGGTCGGAGAGGCTCCGAGGCCACAGCATACGCTTGATGAGGTCAGCTCAGTAAGCGTTAAGGTCGGCTCGGCCTTCTCCTGAAGAGGTCAGCTCGTCCTTTGGCGAGGTCTGAGGTCGGCTTAGTCTCTGGTCGAGATGGCTGACGTCATTATAGATACCTATGGTCGCGGGAGCCTCTTGGGCTCTTGGTCGACTTTGTAGGGCGCCTAGGTACCTGCGGTCAATGGAGCCTCTTCGGCTCTCGATCGACTCTGCAGAGCACCTCGAGTCAGGCTCAAGAGGCGTCATTGTAGGTACCTGCAATCAACGGGACCTCTTCCGTTCTCAATCGACTTTACAGGGCGCCCCGAGCTCGGATCGAGAGGCCTCATTGTAGGTACTTGCGGTCGACGGGGCCTCTTCAGCTCTCGATCGACTCTGCAGGGCGCTTTGAGCCTGGCTCGAGGAGCGTCATTGTAGGTACTTGTGGTTGACGGGCCTCTTCGGCTCTCGATCGACTTTGCAGGGCGCTTCGGCTTGGGCCGGGGCGTCATTACTTGCTCGGGGGTTGTTCGACTCGGGAGTCTGTTCGACAGGAATTGGGTGGTTCCACGCCAGAGCAGGACGATCCATTTTGCCTCCCATCAATATCTATACAACATCACACAATGGAAATGTTATTTTTGTATCCGATGCGCCCCAATTCTGACCATTCCTAACCAAACCAAGCCAACCAATGGGAGCTTGCTATGTGACCTCTACTAAAGGCGCCATAAAACCCCTCCAAGAGGTGACCGTTATAGCTCGATCATCATGTAGGATACGCACGATTAAGATCTGCAATGCATGTAATGTGCGGACTGTTGTCAAGCAGCTAATTAAACATATCTGTCTTTCTCGATAACGGACACCAACCCTCATCATATATAAATAATATTTAGAGAATATTCAGGTATGCTTATTCTTATCGGCATTCTGTCACTCTTAACTTTTTAATTTTTTGCTATTTTTTTTTTAAATTTTTTTGTCCAACTTAAATATTGAAGGATCTCCGTTGGACAAACTGCGGCAATCTTTGATGTTTCCTTTTTCTTGTTTTCAAGATCGGATAACTGGTATCAAGCAAACTTCTCCATCTAAGCATAGCCATCCGGGCACAGCCGACCACAAGCCGGTCATCGAGCTCGACCGACCTTTTTTGGCTCGAGTTTTCGCGGCAACAGTACCAACAAAAATAGACAATTCAGTAGGCCGTTAGGAGCGACTATTATGTTGTCGTGTCTTTTTCTTGTCCCATCAAGTACTGAGTGTTCAAAAAACGTTTTACAGGATAGGACGGATGCCAATGTAAAATCCTACTTAATCATAATATTAGAAATTAAATAATAATCTGTATGGATGAATATTTTATTAATATAATTATATATCGGTCAGTATTTTTTTATTAAAATAATTTTATTAGAGTGATTTTTAGGAACGCATAACAACTTTATTATCATCGAGTATTATTTTTTTTATTAGTATGATTCTATATCATTTTATATTATTTTTCTTGTATAGAGTCTGTACACACGAATATATATAATCCATAAAATGTATAAATTATGTTGGAACAAATAAATAAAAATTACTTTTTTCTTTTTTTAAGGTATTTTAACACTTATGCCAATAAGGATTGCATAAACCTCTATCCTCAACAGACAATTGCATCAAGCTATCAATCCTTCAGAGGACACCTTATATGGACAATATTTTTTTTTTCCAGCATGGCACTGCCCTTATATTTGTGTAGTTGATGTTCCCTATATCTATTTATATCTGTTCTATAATGAAATCTGATTGTATTTGTTGGGGGGAATAAGATTTTTTTCCCAAATGACATAAATGCCCCTAAGAAGCCGTACAACTTCCGACCCCGGACGGCCGGAGTCGGCGTCCGACTTCGGAACGCCCGACCTCGAGACCTCCGACCTAAGAAAAACCCCGATGTTCGAGGTCTACTCTTGTCAGCCACCTACTACGGCCGTGCGCCTCAGAGGTCTGGCCGAGGACCATACCCTGACGCCACTCTGGCATTTATTGCGCATGGTCGCTGTAACCCTCCGGCTTACTCCACAATAAATGCGGATCTCCGGCTTACTCCACAATAAATGCGGATCTCCGGCTTACTCCACAATAAATGCGGATCTCCGGCTTACTCCATCATAAATGCGCATGGCTCCTGTCATCTACGGACTCTCAGCTCTCCACGGCAAATCAGCCCAGCAGAGTCTAGTCAACTATGATAAGTCTCCGATCTCGGCTATACCTCCGACACCAATGCAATAATTCGTCTGACAGCGTGCTAGTTCGGGTTATACGACGCCCTCACCGCCGACATCAGAGCAATGATTCACCTGACCATGCGCCGACCTGAACAACATGCCGAGCCGTACTACGGCCTCGCCCTGTTACATCGCAGGTAAACCGACCCCCGCCTATAAAAGGGAGCCTTGGCCTCTCAGGAGGGGGTTGGAAGATTGATACACTCTACAGACATTATTTATCTCCCTTTCTACACTATTTGCCCCCTCCCTGACTTGAGCGTCGGAGGGCCGGCGCCGGAAAACCCGGCCACCGGTTCGTGTGCAGGCACCCGGACGGAGGACGCCGCCAACTGACGGATCGCCGCTTCGCCACGAGGACCTGCCGCCCCTTCTCTCCGACCGCCCCAGACGGAGGACGCCGCTCGCCGACGGACCGCCGCCCCGCCGTGAGAACTCATCGCCGCTCCCTCTCCTCGACCGAAGACTGCCCCCGGGTCCAATTTCCAGCAACAGTTGGCGCTAGAGGAAGGGCCCGAGTAGCAGTCATGAAGTTGAGAAGTAAGGGAGCCTCTAACATCTCCCGGCGTCCCCCGCAAAGCCCTGGACACTCTGTCCAGAATTCTCCAACTCCGGCTGACCCAGTTCCTCTGGTCCAGCCGGAACAGTTCGACGCCTTGGTACAGCAAGTCCAGGCCCTGGCCGCCGCCGTTCAGAGTTTGCGGCGCGAGGAAGCCTTACCTACGCTCCCCCCACGGGCTCAGGCCTCGCCGGAGTATCTCCCCAACGGCCCGGTTTTCCCAAGCCAAAACTTGCATGGCTCTTCTAGAGCCAACAACGGAGAACGAGCTTCTCCCCGGAGGGAATTACCGGGAGAAGGTTTCGATCGGAGACCCCAACTTTCTGAGGCAGAGTCAGCCCCAGATCACCGTGAGCCGGCACAAACCACAGCGACAATCCCACGGGTGGGGGAGCTCGACCGGAAAGTTGAGCATCTGGAGCGTCAGATTGCGGCGCTCCACAGCAAGAAGGCAAGACAAGAGGGAGACTTTGAGTTCACCACCAAGTCCCCCTTCTCCCGCCAGATCGAGGATGGGCCGGTTCCCGCGAGGTTCAAAATGCCTCAGGTGGAACCCTACAACGGGACGACCGACCCTCTCGACCACCTGGAGAGCTATCGGGCCCTCATGGCCTTACAAGGGTCCTCGGAGGCCATGCTCTGCAAGACCTTCCCAGCGACCCTCCGAGGGACCGCTCGGCTTTGGTTTTCTGGACTGAAGCCGAATACGGTGTCCTCTTTTGAGCAGCTCGGCAGGCAGTTCGCCACCAACTTCGCTGCCAGCCGGCGCCAGCGACGGACGTCAGACTCCCTCCTCGACATCAAACAGAAAGAGGGGGAGCCCCTCAAGGAGTACCTGGACCGCTTCACCGCCGCCACATGGGAGGTTCGCAAGCTAGACCAGTCGATGGCTATGTCGGCTCTGAAGACTGGGGTTCGCTCCTACCGATTCCTCTTCTCCATCGAGAAGAGCTTCCCGGCCGACTTCACTGAAATGTTGGCCCGAGCCCGGAAGTATGCCAAGGCCGAGGAGGCAGTTGCATCCAGGCGGGGGGCAATTGAGCCCGCCTCCAAGAAGCAGAAGAAACGCCGCGAGGAGCGCGGCCGACAAAGGAGCCGATCCCCCCGCCGAGAGAAGAACCTCCCCAGACTGAGAAGTCCGCCCCGACAGCAGAGGCGATCTCAGCAAAGGACCCCTCCTCGGCCGAGGTCCCCACCACGGCCCCGGACGTACCCGGGAAAGTACGAGAACTACACACCCGTGAACGCTCCCCGGGCCGAAATCCTGATGGAAATCGAGGGTCGGGACTTCTTCCGACCCCCGCCTCCTATGCGAGACACGGGATTCCCCCGGAATCCCAGGAAGTATTGCCGCTTCCACCGAGATCGTGGGCACGACACGGAGGACTGCTACCAACTCCGGGATGAGATAGAAGCGCTCATCCGACGGGGAGTACTCAACCGGTTCGTGAGGAACCGACCTGAGGGAAGGAGGCCAGCGGAGAATGTCGCACCAACCGAAAATCCGGGCGACAACAGGCCCATCGCCGGCACCATCAACATGATCGGGCGGGCCTCGGCAGGAACGGCCGCCCTGGGAGCACCCCCGAAGCGCCCACGTACTGGTGAAGTCATCTCGTTCTCGGATGAGGACTTAGAAGGGGTCGAAACCCCCCATGATGACGCTGTGGTCATCTCTATGATTGTAAATAGGTTTGATGTAAAGCGTGTCCTAGTTGACAATGGAAGCTCAGCCAACATTTTGTATTATCATGCCTACCAAAAAATGGGATTGACAGAAGGGCATCTCCGGAGAGTCAATGCCCCGTTGGTTGGGTTTACCGGAGATGCAGTCCCGGTTGAAGGTGAGGCTAGCTTCCTTGTCACAGTCGGCCTCGCCCCCCGGGAGAGCACAGTGAGGATGGACCTCCTGGTGGTCCGTCTGCCCTCGGTCTACAACGCCATCCTTGGGCGCCCAGGGCTAAATGCCCTTCGAGCCGTGGTTTCAACTCGCCATTTGCTCATGCGGTTCCCCACCGACCAAGGAGTATGCGAGGTCCGCGGAGACCAGCTGGTCGCCAAGCAATGCTACATGGCGGCCCACACAGTAAAGCAACCAGCCGAGGCGCCGGACCACCCGATGGGCCCTTCGCTGCCCATAGAAACCCTCGATGCGAGGGACACCCTCTGGAAGAAGCAAGTAGAGCCCGGTGAGCTCCTTATTCAAATCCCACTACAAGAAAATTTTTCCGAGCTAACTATGCAGGTCGGCTCCGGCCTCGGCGCCCGCGAGAGGGATTGCCTCGTCAGCTTCCTGCGGGACAACGCTGACGTCTTCGCCTGGTCGCCCGCGGACGTGCCAGGAATTGACCCTGAGGTCATGGTCCACCGACTCCAGGTGAGACCGACCAGCAGGCCTGTAAAGCAGAAGAAAAGAGGCTCCGCCCCGGAACGACAACGAGCTGCGGCTGAGGAGGTGGACAAACTCCTCGGGGCCGGCTTCATCCGGGAGGTCTCCTACCCGGACTGGCTCGCCAACGTAGTCCTCGTAAAGAAGGCCAACGGGAAGTGGCGTATGTGCGTGGACTATACCGACCTGAACAAGGCCTGCCCGAAAGACAGCTTCCCCCTCCCGAGCATCGACCAGCTCGTCGACTCCACTTCAGGACACCAGCTGCTAACTTTTATGGACGCCTTTTCAGGGTACAATCAAATCCGAATGGCGCCAGAAGACGAGGAGAAGACGGCCTTCATCACCGACAAGGGCACCTACTGCTACAAGGTGATGCCCTTTGGCCTGAAGAACGCTGGGGCCACCTATCAGAGACTGGTCAGCCAAATTTTTAAAGACCAGATCGGCCGGAACATGGAGGTCTATGTGGATGACATGTTGGTAAAGAGCCGAGCGGCGGAACACCACATAGCCGATCTCAACGAGACATTCGCCAAGCTCAGAAGATATCAAATGAAACTCAACCCGGCGAAGTGCGCGTTCGGGGTCACCTCGGGCAAGTTCTTGGGTTTCATAGTGACCCAGCGCGGAATTGAAGCCAACCCGGAGAAAATCCGGGCACTGCAAGAGATGTCGCCTCCAAAGACTGTTAAGGAGGTGCAACGGCTCGCGGGGCGGGTTGCCGCCCTGGGAAGGTTCGTCTCTCGGTCAGCCGAGCGATGCCTCCCCTTCTTCGAGAGCCTCAAACGGCCGAAAGACTTCCGGTGGACGGAAGAATGCCAGCAGGCCTTTGAGGAGCTTCGGAGCCTTCTGGCCTCTCCCCCGCTGCTCACCAAGCCCCAGAAAGGCGAGATTCTTTACTTATACTTGGCCGTCTCCCCAGCTGCAGTGAGCTCAGTTCTCGTCCGGAAAGAGGACAAGCTCCAAAAGCCGGTCTATTACACCAGTCGGGTTCTCAGGGATGCTGAGACCCGGTATTCTAAACTTGAGAAGACCATCTTCGCTCTCATCATCTCGGCTCGGAGACTCAGGCCTTACTTCCAAGCCCACACGATAGCTGTATTGACCGACCAGCCTATGAAGCAGATATTGCAAAGGTCGGATCGTGCGGGGAGGATCGCCAAATGGGCGGTCGAGCTCGGGGAATTCGACCTCGAATATCGGCCCAGGCCGGCTATCAAAGCTCAGATACTCGCCGACTTCATCGTGGAGTGCACCCTTCCGGACAACCCCGAGAGGCCACCCGAATCCGTAGAGGAGGCCCCGAGGCAGCCATGGGTCCTGCACTCGGACGGGTCTTCGACCTCGGGGGGTAGCGGGGCCGGACTTATCCTCACCAGTCCAGACGGAGTGGTGGCCGAGCAAGCTTTGCGCCTCGAATTTCCGGCCTCGAACAATGAGGCCGAGTATGAGGCTCTCATCGCCGGGCTCAAGCTGGCGAAAGAACTAAGAGTGGAAGACCTGACGGCCTTCAGTGACTTCCAGCTGGTGGTGAACCAGGTCCAAGGAGATTTTGGAGCTAAAGAGCCATCCATGCAAAAGTATCTCCAAAAGGTGCGGGAACTCATATCTGCCCTGAATTCTTTCAATATTCAATACATCCCCAGAGCGGAAAACCTCAGGGCAGACCAACTATCCAAATTGGCAACCTCCCGCATAAGCGAGCTTCCCAAGGGAACAGCGCTCGAGTATCTTCGGATCCCCAGCACGGAGGAACCCGAGCCCACCATGTGCATCGACTCCGAGCCAAGCTGGATCGATGGGCTCGTCTGCTACCTTCAGGACGGAACCCTACCTCACGACGAGACGGAAGCTCGCCGAATCAAGCGCCAGGCCCCCCGGTATGTCTTATACGAGAATAGACTCTACCGGCGATCATTTACTTCTCCCCTTCTCAGATGCCTCCGCCCCTCCGAGGCGGACTATGCCCTCCGAGAGGTCCATGAAGGGATCTGCGGAAATCACCTGGGGGGTCGGGCATTAGCCCATAAGGTCCTGCGACAAGGATATTATTGGCCCACACTCCAGAAGGATGCAACGGATTTCGTCCAGAAGTGCGATCGGTGCCAGCGAAACGCCAATGTCCAGCGCCGACCTTCAGCTCTGCTGACCTCCATCATCGCCCCCTGGCCGTTTGCCCAATGGGGGATCGACATCCTGGGGCCCTTTCCCCTGGCCACCGGACAGAGAAAGTTTCTGGTCGTCTCCATCGACTACTTCACCAAATGGGTCGAGGCCGAACCCGTCGCCCGGATCACCGAGCAAAAGATGCGAGACTTCGTGTGGAAGTCCATAATCTGCAGATTCGGACTACCGCGTATCCTTATATCTGACAATGGTCGACAATTTGACAATGTTCGTTTCAGGGAATTTTGCTCTGAGCTCGGCATTGATCACCGTTTCACCTCAGTCGCTCACCCCCAGACAAACGGGAAAACTGAGGTAACTAACCGC